>NW_006793735.1:2908-62809 GCF_000442215.2 Lipotes vexillifer
GTGTGTGGGGAGAGAGAGAGAGAGAGAGAGAGAGAGAGAGAGAGAGAGAGAGAGAGAGAGAAAAGGAATTGGCTCATATGATTATTTAGGCTAGTGAGTTCAAAATCTGAAGGGCTGGCAGGCTGGAGACCCAGGAGAGCCAGTGGTACAGATGAAGTCGGAAGGCAGTCTGCTATATAATTCTCTTTTGCTTGGGGAGGCCAATCTTTTTGTTCTATCCAGGCCTTCAGCTGATTGGATGATGCTCACCCACATAAGTAATCTGTTTACTCAAAATTGACTGATTTAAAAGTTAATCTCATTCAAAAACACCCTCCAAGTTGCTACATTAAATTAACCTTTATATTAACTATGCCAGACTTTGGTTTGATTTGGATATATAGCTAGCATTTGTTAAGTGCCTACTGCTTATCAGACACTTTATTCCTGTTTGAATCATGCAGCAACTAGCAGGTTATGCAATACTGTATTATTTTACTGATAATGAAACTTAAGCTATGTGAAGTTAAAAACATTGGTTAAGACGGGCGCAGAATTATGAGCTCAGGCTTGTTTGATTTCACAGTCTATGTTCTTTCTACTGTGCCATAGTACCTGAGAGATCAATTTCAGCTTCCGAATTCTTGATTAAATAATGCCTTATAGGACGAGTAAGTACAATTTACTGATATTCAAAGTCACAATCTATTCAACTTTGTCAGCTATACTTTTTTGTACTCAGAGTGGAATAGGGCAGATGTCAGGAAGCAATAGGCATCTGCTGTAGCCAGAAAATTGCACCCACATAAACATCAGTTGCCTCAATGTTTTCTTTCATATATCCTGATATTTCTCAGAAGTACACCATCTGCTCATCAAATAGATACCAGAATAAGTCTGTGGAAGTTTTTCTTGTCAAGTTATCTCTCTTACAGTGCATTACTTTGGTTCTTATGCATACTTAATCCAATCCAGTACAGAAGCACAGAAGTACAATACTTGCTGGTTCATTCACCCCAAAGGAAGGGGGCATATGTCACATGGATTAAACATGGGGAAGCCAAATGTATGAAGATTAATTTGGTCTCTGGTATTTGATAGGCCTGGCTTAAAAGTCTGGTCTACCACTTACTAGCTCTCAAATTTAGCAATTTACTCTAAGCCTTTGTTCCCTCATCTACAAAATGAGGACAGTGAAAATAGTGCTTACCGCATAGGGTTTTAGGAAAATTAAATAAGAAGATAGTATTTGTAACACAGTGATTATCTCATAGTAAGAACTCAGTAAATATTATCTGTTTTTATTGTTTTCTTTTTCTATTTGCACAACTTTCTCCTTTACTGTGAGTAGACAGTAATTGGCCTTGTATGTTATGTAACATTTTAAAATCAAACTAACTTCTCCATTCATTTGTTTATTAAAAAATATTTAATATGCATCTAGTATTTTTCTTTTTTTTAGATTTCAGCTACTATATATATATATATTTTCCATAGTTTTAACACCTTTATTAAATCTAATAACTTTCATAAAGAGCCTGGCACACCTTAGGGAAGCATGAGCTTATTAAATATTAGCTAACCTCATTTTATGACCAAATCTCTCTTTTCCTGTTGCTCTAATATTTATTTTATCAATTATTGTTATCTTTTTTTAACATCATTATTGGAGTATAATTGCTTTATAATGGTGTGTTATTTTCTTCTTTATAACAAAGTGAATCAGCTGTACATATATATATATTCCCATATCTCCTCCCTCTTGCATCTCTCTCCCACCCTCCCTATGCCACCCCTCTAGGTGGAAACAAAGCACCAAGCTGATCTCCCTGTGATATACAGCTGCGTCCCACTAGCTATCTGTTTTGTATTTGGTAGTGTATATATGTCCATGCCACTCTTTCACTTCATCCCAGCTTACGCTTCTCCACCCACGTGTCCTCAAGTCCATTCTCTACATCTGCATCTTGATTCCTATACTGCCTCTAGGTTCTTCAGAACCATTTTTTTTTTTTTTAGATTCCATATATATGTGTTAGCATATGGTATTTGTTATTCTCTTTCTGACTTACTTCACACTGTATGAGTCTCTAGGTCCATCCACCTCACTACAAATAACTCAATTTCATTTCTTTTTATGGCTGAGTAATATTCCATTGTATATATGTGCCTCATCTTCTATATCCATTCACCTGTTGATGGACACTTAGGTTGCTTCCATGTCCTGGCTATTGTAAATAGAGCTGCAATGAACATTGTGGTACATGACTCTTCTTGAATTATGGTTTTCTCAGGGTATATGCCCAGTAGTGGGATTGCTGGGTCATATGGTAGTTCTATTTTTAGTTTTCTGAGGAACCTCCATACTGTTCTCCATAGTGGCTGTATCAATTTACATTCCCACCAACAGTGAAAGAGGGTTCCCTTTTCTCCACACCCTCTCCAGCATTTATTGTTTGTAGATTTTTTGATGATGGCCATTCTGACAGGTGTGAGGAGATACTTCATTGTAGTTTTGATTTGCATTTCTCTAATGATTAGTGATATTGAGCATCCTTTCATGTGTTTGTTGGCAAGCTTCTTTGGAGAAATGTCTATTTAGGTCTTCTGTGCATTTTTGGATTGGGCTGTTTGTTTTTTTGATATGGAGCTGCATGAGCTGCTTGTATATTTTGGAGATTAATCCTTTGTCAGTTGCTTCATTTGCAAATATTTTCTCCCATTCTGAGGGTTGTCTTTTCATCTTGTTTATGATTTCCTTTGCTGTGCAAAAGCTTTTAACTTTCATTAGGTCCCATTTGTTTATTTTTGTTTTTATTTCCATTTCTCTAGGAGGTGGGTCAAAAAGGATCTTGCTGTGATTTATGTCATAGAGTGTCTGCCTGTCTTTTCCTCTAAGAGTTTTATAGTGTCTGGCCTTACACTTAAGTCTTTAATCCATTTTGAGTTTATTTTTGTGTATGGTTTAGGAAGTGTTCTAATTTCATTCTTTTACATGTAGCTCTCCAGGTATCCCAGCACCACTTACTGAAGAGGGTGTCTTTTCTCCATTGTATATTTTTGCCTCTTTTATCAAAGATGACCATATGTGTATGAGTTTACCTCTGGGCTTTCTATCCTGTTCCATTGATCTACATTTCTGGTTTTGTGCCAGTATCATAGTGTCTCTGAAGTCCGGGAGCCTGATTCCTCCAGCTCCATTTTTCTTTCTCAAGATTGCTTTGGCTATTCGGGGTCTTTTGTGTTTCTATCCAAATTGTGAAATTTTTTGTTCTAGTTCTGTGAAAAATGCCATTGGTAGTTTGATAGGGATTGCATTGAATCTTTAGATTGCTTTGGGTAGTGTAGTCATTTTCACAATGTTGATTCTTCCAATCCAAGAACGTGGTATATCTCTGCATCTGTTTGTATCATCTTTAGTTTCTTTCATCAGTGTCTTATAGTTTTCTGCATACAGGACTTTTGTCTCCTTAGGTAGCTTTATTCCTAGGTATTTTGTTCTTCTTGTTGCAGTGGTACATAGGAGTGTTTCCTTAATTTCTCTTTCAGATTTTTCATCATTAGTGTATAGGAATGCAAAAGATTTCTGTGCATTAATATTGTATCCTTCTACTTTACCAAATTCATTGATTAGTCCTAGTAGTTTCCTGGTAGCATCTTTAGGCTTCTCTATGTATAGTATCATGTCATCTGCAAACAGTGATGGTTTTACTTCCTCTTTTCTGATTTGGATTCCTTTTATTTCTTTTTCTTCTCTGATCACTGTGGCTAAAACTTCCAAAACTATGTTGAATAATAGTGGTGAGAGTGGGCAACCTTGTCTTGTTCCTGATCTTAGAGGAAATGTTTTCAGTTTTTCACCATTGAGGACGATGTTGGCTGTGGGTTTGTCATATATGGCATTTATTATATTGATGTAAGTTCCCTCTATGCCTACTTTCTGCAGGGTTTTTATCATCAGTTGGTGTTGAATTTTGTCAAAAACTTTTTCTGCATCTATTGAGATGATCATATGGTTTTTCTCCCTCAGTTTGTTAATGTGGTGTATCACATTGATTGATTTGCATATATTGAAGAATCCTTGCATTCCTGGAATAAACCCCACTTGATCATGGTGTATGATCCTTTTAATGTGCTGTTGGATTCTGTTTGCTAGTATTTTGTTGAGAATTTTTGCATCTATGTTCATCAGTGATACTGCCCTGTAGTTTTCTTTCTTTGTGACATCTTTGGTTTTGGTATCAGGGTGATGGTGGCCTTGTAGAATGAGTTTGGGAGTGTTCCTCCCTCTGCTGTATTTTGGAAGAGTTTGAGAAGGATAGGTGTTAGCTCTTCTTTAAATGTTTAATAAAAGTCGCCTGTAAAGCCATCTGGTCCTGGGCTTTTGTTTGTTGGAGGAGTTTTAATCACAGTCTCATTTCAGTTCTTGTGCTTGGTCTGTTTATATTTTCTATTTCTTCCTGGTTCAGTCTCAGAAGGTTGTGCTTTTCTAAGAATTTGTCCATTTCTTCCAGGTTGTCCACTTTATTGGCATATAGTTGCTTGTGGTAATCTCTCATTATCCTTTGTATTTCTGCAGTGTCAGTTGTTACTTCCCCTGTTTCATGTCTAATTCTATTGATTTGAGTCTTCTCCCTTTTTTCCTTGATGAGTCTGCCTCATGGTTTATCAATTTTGTTTATCTTCTCCAAGAACTAGCTTTTAGTTTTATTGATCTTTGCTATCATTTCCTTTGTTTCTTTTTCATTTATTTCTCATCTCATCTTTATGATTTCTTTCCTTCTGCTAACTTTGGGTTTTTTTTTTCTTCTGTCCCTAATTGCTTTTGGTGTAAGGTTAGGTTGTTTCTTTGAGATGTTTCTTGTTTCTTGAGGTAGGATTGTATTGCTATAAACTTCCCTCTTAGAACTGCTTTTGCTGCATCCCATAGGTTTTGGGTTGTCATGTTTTCATTGTCATTTGTTTGATACTTGATACTATTGGTACTTGATACAATTGATACATACTTGGTACAATTTCAATTTTCTTAAATTTACCAAGCCAGGTTTGATTTGTGACCCAAGATATGGTCTATCCTGGAGAATGTTCCATGAGCACTTGAGAAGAAAGTGTATTCTGTTGTTTTTGGGTGGAATGTCCTATAAATATCAATTAAGTCCATCCTGTTGAATGTATCATTTAAAGCTTGTGTTTCCTTATTTATTTTCATTTTGGATGATCTATCCATTGGTGAAAGTGGGGTGTTAAAATCCCCTACTATGATTGTGTTACTGTTGATTTCCTCTTTTATGGCTGTTAACATTTGCCTTATATATTGAGTTGTTCCTATGTTGGGTGCATAAATATTTACAATTGTTTTATATTCTTGGATTAATCTCTTGATCATTATGTAAGGTCCTTCTTTGTCTCTTGTAATAGTTTTTATTTTAAAGTCTATTTTGTCTGATATGAGAATTCCTACTCCAGGTTTCTTTTGATTTCCATTTGCATGGAATATCTTTTTCCATCTCCTCACTTTCAGTCTGTATGTGTCCCTGGGTCTGAAGTGGGTCTCTTGTAGACAGCTTATATGCGGGTCTTGCTTTTGTATCCATTCAGCCAGTCTATGTCTTTTGGTTGGAGCATTTAATCCATTTACATTTAAGGTAGTTATCGATATGTATGTTCCTATTAACATTTTCTTAAGTGTTTTGTGTTTGTTTTTATAGGTCTTTTCCTTCTCTTGTGTTTCTTGCCTAGAAAAGTTCCTTTAGCATTTGTTGTAAAGCTGGTTTTGTGGTGCTGAATTCTCTTAGCTTTTGCTTGTCTGTAAAGGTTTTAATGTCTCTGTCAAATCTGAGTGAGATCCTTGCTGGGTAGAAAAATCTTGGTTGTAGGTTTTTCCCTTTCATCACTTTAAATATGTCCTGGCCCTCCCTTCTGGCTTGCAGAGTTTATGCTGAAAGATCAGCTGTTAACCTTATGGGGATTCCCTTGTATGTTATTTGTTGTCTTTCCCGTGCTGCTTTTAATATTTTTTCTTTATATTTAATTTTTGATAGTTTGATTAATATGTGTCTTGGCGTGTTTTTCCTTGGATTTATCCTGTATGGGGCTCTCTGTGCTTCCTGGACTTGATTGACTATTTCCTTTGCCATATTAGGGAAGTTTTCAACTATAATCTCTTCAAATATTTTCTCAGTCCCTTTCTTTTCCTCTTCTCTTCTGGGACCCCTATAATTTGAATGTTGTTGCATTTAATGTTGTCCCAGAGGTCTCTGAGAGTGTCCTCAATTTTCTTCATTCTTTTTTGTTTATTCTGCTCTGTGGTAGTTATTTACACTATTTAATCTTCCAGGTCACTTCTCAGTTCTTCTGCCTCAGTTATTCTGCTATTGATCCCTTCTAGAGATTTTAATTTCATTTATTGTGTTGTTCATCATTGTTTGTTTGCTCTTTAGTTCTTCTAGGTCCTTGTAAAACATTTATTGTATTTTCTCCATTCTATTTCCAAGATTTTGGATCATCTTTACTATTATTACTCTGAATTCTTTTTCAGGTAGACTGCCTATTTCCTCCTCATTTGTTTGGTCTGGTGGGTTTTTACCTTGCTCCTTCATCTGCTGTGTATTTCTCTGTCTTCTCATTTTGCTTAACTTACTGTGTTTGGGGTCTCGTTTTCACAGGCTGCAAGTTCTCAGTTCCCGTTGTTTATGGTGTCTTCCCCCAGTGGTAAGGTTTGTTCAGTGGGTTGCGTAGGCTTCCTTGTGGAGGGAACTAGTGCCTGTATTCTGGTGGATGAGGCTGGAACTTGTCTTTCTGGTGGGCAATATCACTTACGGTGGTGTGTTTTGGGGTGTCTGTGACCTTATTATGATTTTAGGCAGCCTCTCTGCTAAAGGGTAGGGTTGTGTTCCTGTCTTGCTAGTTGTTTGGCATAGGGTGTCCAGCACTGTAGCCTGCTGGTCATTGAGTGGAGTTGGATCTTAGCATTGAGATGGAGATCTCTGGGACAGCTTTTGCCATTCGATATTATGTGGAGCCAGGAGGTCTCTGGTGAACCAATGTCCTGAACTCGGCTCTCCCACCTCAGGGGCTTAGGCCTGACACCTGGCTGGAGCACAAAGACCCTGTCCTCCACGTGGCTCAGAAGAAAAGGGAGAAAAAGAAAGAAAGAAAGGAAGGAAGGTAGGCAGAGAGGGAGGGAGGAAGGGAGGGAAGAAGAAAGGAAGAAAGAAGTAAAATAAAATAAAGTTATTAAAATAAAAAAAATTTTTTTTAAAGTAATAAAAGAAAGAGAGAAAGAAGAGAGCAACCAAACCTAAATACCAATCCACCAATGATTACAAGTGCTAAAAACTATACAAAACAAAACAAAACAAAACAAAACACAGACTGAGCCCTAGGACAATTGGTAAAAGCAAACTATACAGACAAAATCACAAAAAGAAGGATACACATACACACTCACAAAAGGAAGAAAAGGAAAAAAAATACATATATAAAAGAAAAACAAAAACATAAAGGAGGAGAGCAACCAAATCAATAAACAAGTCTACCAGTGATAGTAAGCTGTAAATGCTAAACTAAGATAAACATACAACCAGAAACAAATTCAGTGCAGAAAGCAAACTCCAAGTCTACAGTTGCTCCCAAAGTCCACTGCCTCAATTTTGGGATGATTCGTTGTCTATTCAGGTATTCCACAGATGCAGGGTACATCAAGTTGATTGTGGAGATTTAATCTACTGTTCCTGAGCCTGTACGGAGAAACTTCCCTTTCTCCTCTTTGTTCACAGAGCTCCTGGGGTTCAGCTTTGGATTTGGCCCCGCCTCTGAGTGGAGGTCACCTGAGGGCATCTGTTCCCCCCCCCCCCCACCGGGGGGGGGGCTGTGGCTGCAGAGGCCAGCGTGACATTGCAACAGCCTTAGGCATGCCGTGTGTTCTCCCGGGGAAGTTGTCCCTCGATCATGGGACCCTGGCAGTGGTAGGCTGCACAGCCTTCCGGGAGGGGAGGTGTGGATAGTGACCTGTGCTTGCACGCAGGCTTCTTGGCGACTGCAGCAGCAGACTTAGTGTTTCATGCCTGTCTCTGGTGTCCATGCTGATAGCTGAGGCTCGTGCCCATCTCTGGAGCTCATTTAGGCAGTGCTCTGAATCCCCTCTCCTCGTGCACCCTGAAACAATGGTCTCTTGACACTTAGGCAGGTCCAGGCTTTTTCCCAGACTCCCTGCCAGTTAGCTGTGGCGCACTAGCCCCCTCCAGGCTTTGTTCATGCAGCCAACCCCAGTCCTCTCCCTGGGATCTGACCTCCAAAGCTGGGGCCTCAGCTCCCAGCCCCCACCTGCCCTGGCTGGTGAGCAGAGAAGCCTGTCAGTCTGGTGAGTGCTGGTCGGCACTGATCTTCTGTGCGGAAATCCCTCCACTTTGCCCTCCGCACCCCTGTTGCCATGCTCTCCTCCGTGGCTCCAAAGCCTCCCCCCACCCGCCCTCCGTCCGCCAGTGAAGGGGCTTCCTAGTTTGTGGAAATTTTTCCACCTTCACAGGTCCCTCCCAGAGGTGCAGGTCCCATCCCTATTCTTTTGTCTCTGCTTTTTCTTTTTTTTTTTTTTTTTTTTGCCCTACACAGTTACATTGGGAGTTTCTTGCCTTTGGGGAAGTCTGAGGTCTTCTGCCAGTATTCAGTAGGTGTTCCGTAGGAGGTGTTCCACATGTAGATCTATTTGTGGGGAGGAAGGTGATCTTCACGTCTTACTCTTCTGACATCTTGAAGGTCCCCCCTCTAGTATTTTTCTAATCACTAGGAAGAAAATGGTGAGCCAAAGGACAAGGTGTAAGTCAAGGCCTTAGACCCCTCAGGGCTTTGGTCTAATGTGAGAAAGAGACATGGAGCAAATACCCATTTACACACATATATAATTATAGTGAGGGGAGAATGAGAACAGGAGGGAGGGGAATTGGGAGGGAGCTTTTGACTTTATAAGTGACATTTGAATTGAGTTCTGATGGATGAGTAGGATCTCACTAAGGGAAGAGAAATAGCAAGATAAAAAAAATATTTTAAAAGGACTGATATTGATTTCAGGAGACAGTAGTGAGCACAGCTGGAAACAAGACCAGAGATTGAACCCTGGTCGAGGTGATGAGAGCCTTGAATCCTAACCACTGGACCATGGGCTAGAGTCTGGGCACCAGTTCTTGTCTGTCTTCAAAAAAATGTTGACAAGGAGACAGAAGACAGAAAGGAAAGTAAGGTGTTTATTAGAAAAGTGGAGTACATCCTGACAGATGCACGGGTAAGCTCAGAGAAAGTCATGCCTTTGGGAAAGGGAAAGTCACACCTTTAAATCCTTTATAAGGGGGCAGTCTTCTGGGTCTTTGTTTTCCTCTGGCCAATTGTCTTGCTATGTTCTTTGACTCAGGGCCCTTCCCAATACGTGCATGCATCCTTTAGCCAAGGTGGATTTCAGCACAAGGGCCTTTGGGCAGTTAGCAAAACTTATTATGGTCTGGCATCCCCTCCCTTTTTGACCCCCGAGGAGCCTTTCTGTGCATGAGCAGTCCAGCTCTCCATGACCCCAAGGATGAGAAATATGTGACATCTTGATCTTTTACCTAAGCAGGGCTTAACCCCTCTCTCCCCTGCCATTACTGTTATCTTAAAGTGTCCACAGGAGACAAAGTCCAGCCATTTACCCTGTTCCTCTTGTTATTTCTATCTAGAAATATAAACATGAGGCTGGTTGTAAATGTCTATCATGGAGTCCGTCTATCCCCTGCCTCAATATGTCATTGCTCCCCCCTTCCCTTCTTCAATTACCCAAAACTCATGGCAGTATTAAGGGTAATGTTCAATTGGTATGCATTGTATGGCTCTTCCAGGGGTTAAAAATATAAAATACTTTTGACTGATTAGTAAAGAGCCTATACTCCAAGCTCCTTTAGTGGCCCTACCCTCATCCCTGCTGGCTTGACCCTAGACTCTCCCCCAGAACCTACCAGACTTCCCCCAAATCAGCAACTAAATGGTTGATGCCTGCCACAAAAGGTGCCCTCAAAGACACTACTTCCTCATTCTGGCAGGATGGAGTCTATTCTGCTAGGTCAGTGCTAATACAATATTGGGTGTAAAATATTTTTAATATCATGCCTGGTTAGGATATCAAGAGTTCAATCTCTTTTATCTTCTGGGAGAGATATGAAGTAGTAGTAAAGTGATCTAAATCAGTCTCAAGAGTTATGTTTACTCCCTTTATTTCAATTTGCTTATAGTTTTAGTTTATTATCTACAATCTTTGAAGCTAACAGCAGGGAAGCTAACTTATCCTTTGAATGAATTACTTAGTATTTCACATTAATTCCTCGGTTCATTGTGATTATATTTTGCTTTGGTGCTGTTTATTTTAATGACAGAGCCACAGACACTTTAATCTATGCTCCAAATAGAGTTTAAAATGTGTGGATCTAATCTTAGTAGAAGGTTAGCGGAGGATACAACTTCAAATCTGTTTCTAGAGAACTAAATGCACAGTCCTAGTTAGCACATAAAAAAGGCTGTTGCTCTTAATGCTCTTTTGGATATTGAGAGCTAACTTGTTTCAACTCCTGTGACTGAGATAAGAAATCAGCCAATTTAGAAATTTTTAGTTTTATTATTGTCTGTACATGTGGAGGTCAAATCATGGATGTTGCAGTGGGCTATTTAATGAAAAGAAAATAGATCATATCCATTTTATGGTCTTTTAAATCACTAGATAGTCATTACTTCCATAGATGTTTAATGGAGAAATTAATGCTTTCAGAACATGTGAATGGAATCTTCCAGAGCACTTCCTTGAACTATCACTAGAAACGAGGGCTTCTGTTTTAACTTTTGTGTGTTAGCTGTGTTTGACCTATTTGATTTCCCATGATGAGGAAATCAGGTTCTGGGAAGCAGCAACTTTTCCTTTCCATACGCTATGTACGTTTGCCACTAACTTACCACAGGTTTTAAAAATAAATGGTATCATTAATTATTCCAAAGTTTCTATCTGAATTGACAAACATCAGTCTTAGCCAACAACTTATTTGTAATGGTGAATAGACAATACCTAGAGAATAAAAACCTGCTGAGCAGGTATTCTTTGTCACTTAAAAAAAAAAAAAAAGAATTCTCAGTGCAGTCTAGGAAGTTTCCATAGATTGTGAAAAGCAAAGGAAGCAGGGGGCAGCTTTCATTTCTGCATCTCCACATGGCATGGGATTTTAATGTAGTAATTATCTTAGTGTTTAATGCTAATGAGTTAACTCTCTTCCAATAAATACATAGCCGTTATATTTTGGTGGGAAAAAAGTCCAGAACATCACAGGAGAAATTCAAAGACTTCAGGAAGTTTATTCAGATAGCAAAATATATTCCATAAAAAAGAAATGGATAATCTATGAACCAGGAAGCCCTCACCAAACACCGAATCTGCCAGTACTACGATCCTGGACTTCCAGCCTCCAGAACTGTGAGAAATAAATTTCTGTTGTTTCTAAAAAAAAAAAAAAGTGGATAACAAGTGTATGAGGGCCAGATCATGTGGAGTCAGGCCTTAATAAGGAGTTTAGATTTTATTCTAAATACGATGGGAAGCCATAGGAGGGTTTCAAATCCAGGAATGATGTGATCTATGTTTTAAAAATGATTACTCAGCATGCTATGTGGAGATTAAACTGCAGAAGCGTAAGTGTAAAAGCAGGGAGGTGATTTAGGAGGTAATTGCAACACTATAGGTGAAGGTGAAGATGAAGATGCACCAAGTGGTAGCAGTATAGTAGTGAGAAATGGTTGGATTCGAGATTTGTTTTGATGGTAGACCTAAGAGGACTTGCTAATGAGTTTTGGAGTAAGATAAAGGCAAAAATCAAGAATTATTCTTTGATTTTTAATCTGAGAAACTGGATGAATATTGGTGTCTTACTACTATAAACTGTCTAAGAAAACTGCCCCAGGAGGGATGCTATAATTAAAAGTTATCCATTTTGCCTTAAAAGACCATCCAAAATCTCTTAATCTGTCATCATCAGCCACCCAAACCTATCACTTCACCCATCGTAAGGGGGCAGTATAACAGTGTTTTAAGTGCATGACACTGGAGCCAGGCTGGGTTCAAACCCTGATTCTACCACTCACTATATGTATGACATTGGCAAATTACTTAATCTCTATGCCTCAGTTTCCTAATCTGGAAAATAAGGATGAAAATAATGGTGCTTATCTCATTGAGTTTCTGTGACAATTATTCTATGAATTCACATATATTTATAGCCCTTAGACAAATGCCTGACATATGGTTATTATTCTCTAACTTAGCTATTATTATCACACAGACTTTTATGTATGTAAGCCATGCTTATATCCTAGACCCTGTTTTTATCAAAAATTGGAGTACATCTACATGGAGCTCTGGAGGCTTTATTTAAATCCAGGAATCTTTTAGGTTATTTAGTTCCAACTGCCCCCTTTCCCCCTCCCCTCACCCCCCTCACTGTCCCTCTCCCCCCTTTTCCTTCTTCTTCTTCTTCTTCTTATGAGGAATCTGGACTACAGAGGTTAAATGAGTTCACTGAGGTTACAGAATTAATTAGTGGCTGAACTGGGATGCCTACTTGTGTAATTTTCACTGTTTTTTATACCTATGCCTTTATTTTAATCTGAATTTCTTAGTTTCTCCTATCCTGTCAAATTTAATATCCCTATCAATAAAACCACTTAAAGATTTTTGTAATGTCATCATTGATTATTAACAGTGACTACCATACGTAAATTGTATCTGACAATTTTTGAGCCATATACTGTCAGAGATGTATAACCTATTGGGCACTGCATTTTTTGTCTTGTTTTGTTCTTAGCAGTGGAAGGCAAGACATAGAAGTCCAACAAATAAGCTATTCACTTCAGTAAGAGAGATTTACTAAGCAAGCTATTTGGGAAATATAGTCTGATAAGAATATAATTTCATGAAGTCTTGTGCAAGATAGAACAGTAAGTAAGGAAAGCTGCATGTGTTCACATTATAATAGAACCAGCACTGTTTAGGGAACAAAGCACTGAATTAGGCATGTTCATGACATAGATTCTAGTCCTAATGTGACCTCTAACAGGTTGTACTATGTTAAGGAAGTCATTCAACTTCCCTTCACCTTAGTGCTTTGCATGGGCAATGAAAAGAGGAGACCAGATTATCTTTGGATCTGTGCTGATCACTGGACCACTAATGTAAGATCTAAGTGATCTTGTAACCATTTTTGATTGTGTTCATTGAGTCTTATTCAAAGGAGTCATCCACAGAACTGTTTGAAAAATATTGGCCGTAGATAGTTTAGGAGTTGAGGAAAAAGGTAAAAATAGAATCAAATAAACAGATTTTCTCTGAGCAAAAAGCAGTCATCAGTTTCACAGAATTCAAGGACTGATATAAGGAGTGAGCAGCAGCATGTTTTTAAGAGCTCTTCTTGGGAAATTTTGTGATTATCAAACTCAATATTAGTCCAACCTTGCTGTGTCCTGCCTTGAACTCGTGTGCCATTTGTAGTTACTGGCTCTAGAGTCTGACTTTCTTCTCCCAAACCCAGCCTACAGACTTTACTTGCCTGCAGACTTCAATGAAGTATAATGCTGTCACAGACTCCCTCTAAGCAAGCTCTCATAAGGAGGGCCCGAAGTGGTTCCTTCTGGAAGCTCCCATCTAACCCACCTATCTCACTTCCCAGGATACTTGGTGCATCTTGATGATTGTATTTCCTTTCTCTGCCCAGAGTCAGTTTTATCTCCTAGTGTAGGCCCACTAAGTGGGACCAATTAGTCCGTTCCTACTGGAACTCCTGAACCCATTCTGACAGCAGGGTCTCAGAGTTTTTCATCTTCTCCACAGTTCCTAGTACCACTCACAAGTACTTCCCAGCATCACTTCCAAAATTCTGCTTGTTCATCATGAGCTCTCTGGTGGAAGGCTCATTCTAAAGCAATTATTTTCAGAAATGAGCTGAAATCCGCTAGTGTTATACCAAGGAGCATCTGGTACCATTCCTTAACATCCTAGCCATCCGTTCAGTTCCACTCACTCTCATGGAAGCAGTCAGTTGCTATGGCTTGTTTAAAAAGTCAGATGGTGGCTTTGGCATATTGTCGGGACTAGAACCAGAGCCTCTGACCCACAGGCTACTGCTATTTTTTTATGGGTGCTGCCAAAGGATTTGAAAGAATATAGAGTTCATTTATTCTAATAACAAGCATTATTATTATTTTAGCACCAACAATATGCAAGGCATATATGCATGGGGTTAGGGATAAAAAATGGTGAAAAAGGCACGTGTCCCTCCTGTTAAAGTTCTGATGTATTTAGAGGACTGGGAAGTAGGTATACATTCTCTCCACATGTCTTCCTTAGTGCATGTATGCAGATTGAATCATAGAACGGTCCTAAACATGCCATATTTGCTCAAGATAGATATGTAAACTATTATTGGTTACATTTTCTTTAAACAAATGTCCCTGTAACATAGATTGCATTAATAGGTACTCAGTAAGAGATTATTGTATAACTAAATTAATAATCGAATGTTTTTATGAAATGATCATGCTCTAGTCCACCACCATGGAAGTCAAAATGAGGGAGAACTGAGTAGGTCTCCCAGCTTCAACTCCTGGCTATTGTTTGGCAAACACATGGGAGAGAACCCAGTCTTGGCTATTATGCAGACTCTCGGCATTTTTCATTTGAGTGGTAACTCCTCTAACAGAGGAACCAGCGGGAAATTTCCACACTGGTCAATGAAATAATAGTTTTTCAGTTACCCCTGTAAAATTCACTGTGATGTTGGCTGTTGGCAAGTGCTACAGATGAGATTGGGAGATACTGCTATCAACAGAATAAGTACTTTAATATTTATGCTTTTGACCCCAAATGAAATTTTGGTGACTAACTTAAGAATGATTCATATTTATTTTAACAGAATATTGATTTGTGCATTGTTAGGCACTCTACATATTTATATCCCTTCAATTTTCAAATGTTTTTAAGTGGTTCGTATGGTGTAGTAGAAAGAAAACAGGGTCAGTTATAAGTTCAAATCCCAGCACAGACACTTATGAACTTGTTACTTAACCTCTTTAGCTTCCTATTTTTCTTCTGTAAAGTTGGGATGATAAGAATATCTATTCATAATAATTTTGAAATAATGTATATAAAATAGCTAGTATAGTACCTGGCACATAATAAGTACTCAATGAATGTTGATTATTTGTATTAATACAATACCTTACATAAAATAGATTCTTGTAAACATTAGTTGAATGAATGAAAAAGGAATGACTTTTCTATCACAGAACTCCAGGAATATTTTATCATATTATAATTTTACTGAGCTCTTTTTCATAGATCTGATATATCACATTTTTTCTTCTGTGAATATGTATTCTCTTTCTTAGCCTCAGCCCTTTGGTGCCATGACAGGGAAGTTGTGGAATATCATGTCTCTGAGGCCAGGCTTCACTGGCCATTTGTCAAGGGGTAATCCTTCCTTTATCTGGGAACAAAGTGGACATAAAATTTCTGTATACAAGATTTGGGATGTTTCCTTCCCAAAAGATAAATTAAAAACATTAAACATGGGAGTAACAAGAACTTGAAGTGTTCCTCATATTTCTTCATATCTTGCCCTGTATCATGAGGATTTTGTCATGCTTGTTATTTTGAAATATTTCTGTTGGAGGAGGTTGGAATGTACAGTGCGTCAAATGAGACCAGAAAAGTGGCACTTGGATATTGTCACTAACAATCATGTTTGGTATGAAACAGGGAGACAGATCACCTCAGCTCTAAGGAAGCAGTAACTATGGACAAACCCTTCTTTGTCCTCCCATCTTACAATTAGATGTGGGTGGGGGTTCTTACTGCTGGGAAATTTGAAACAATAAAAGGAAAGGACCCTCACAAGAAAGGGTTGAGGAAACAGTGTGGGTAATATTTGATTATGTCTTAGTATTGTAGTGAATAGATAATAAAGAGGGCTTTATTGAAAAACTGACTGATATCTGTTCCTGGGAGTTCTGAATCTTTTTTGTATTGTTTTATACAAAAACCTGATTGATTAATTTCTGGTCTTTTAAGAAGAGGGTCTCCCTGATCAATGTCCAAGTAGTTCCCCAAGACATTGTCACACGTACAATGGTCTAATTTTATATTCCTTCTAGCTTTCTTTCTTTATGTTCAGTAGTTGCTTTTTTTTTTTTTGGCGGTACACGGGCCTCTCACTGTTGTGGCCTCTACCCTTGCGGAGCACAGGCTCCGGATGTGCAGACTCAGCGGCCATGGCTCACAGGCCCAGCCGCTCCGCGGACCGGAGCACAGAGCCGTGTCCCCTGCATCGGCAGGGGGACTCTCAACCACTGCACAACCAGGGAAGCCCTGCTTTTTTAAATATATTATTTTTATATAAAGAAAAAGCCTTTACTTTTAATTTCTGATTTGACTGAATGTCATTGGCCAAAACCAGGATAGTATCAAGGAGGGTCAGTTGCCTGTTAAGAGGTTTCTATTATGATGGTTTAGCTCAGGCTCTTCTTGAAGGAGAAGAAACTTGAGCATGTATATATTAAGTTGTATGACAAGAAAATGCTTACAAATGGCTGTTTTTGACTTATAAGGCTGGCAGTTTCACATAGTTCAACCTAATTCACTTGAGGTGGATTTCTGCCTCAGGGAAGAACCATTTCAACAGGTTCATAGAGATTGAAATATAAGACAACTTTCACAAGTTGTAATGGCCACCATAATTGCCATGGCACATTCTGGCCAGAGTGACAGGTCCACACTATAGGTGGACTAACACAAGAAATCAAATGGTAAGCCAGTTCTTATCAAACCTACATTCTATATTCTATCAAAGAATGTATATATCTCTTTTGAAGGAAAAAAAGATTAAGGAAGAAAACCTCTTAAAATATGTACAACCGTAAAACTAAGTATAAACCCTTTAGATGTCCAAGACTTACGTAAAAATAAAACAAAAAAACTGCAAATCAAATACAAACAAAAATACAAAACCAGCACAATTTAAATGAACCACATTGATTTCATAAGACAGTTGTTTTTTTCTTCCAACTAAATCACAGATTGCATTTTTGATACTGATTTCAATAGTGGAGAGTCTTTTGAGTCTTCATGGGTAACTATCCATAGGCATGTGACCACTTAGTTTTCTCAACAGTCATCTCTACTGTGAAACCTCCATTCCTGCAGTGTACCATTTGGTCTTCCCTTGGCATGGATGTGTCTTTAAAGCATTAAGACTGTCTCTGCTCTTTTGAATAGAGGTTGGGCATTTCACAATTAAAAATAACTTTCACTATTAAAAGGTACTTTTTGGTGACAGAACTACCCCAAACACTAACAGAAATGCCTCTTTATTTCTATTCACCCTTACAGGGGCTCAAAGGGTATGACTCTGTGGGGATCCAAATTTATGTAGGGATCTTCTGTTAGATTTACCTTGTCGGGAGCCCTATGCATTATCTGCAACATTTTGCTTGTCTTAATATAGAGGACTGTTTAGAGTATCTAGTAAGTAAAATGGCTAGAAAAAGAAGTTTTTAGTTGCTATTATTTTAATAATAAATAAATATCTCTTTGAAATTAAGTTCCCATCTATGATTTCAATCTTGCCTTAGCTGATATTGTATACCTTGCTTTTCCTTTCAGTAGTCATTTTTCTTGTCAAATATCATTGTATTAGAAAAAATGGTTTCCATCTAATCGTTCTATCTCATAACTGCTGACAAAGGATGATGGACTTCAGTCTTTATGAATGTTAAAAAGATAAATAATGACTCAGGAATTAAGTAACTGTGGAGATTTTTTTAATACAAATTTTGCAATCTGCCTTGCCAACATATCACTTTATTAAGAATAAACAGCAGCAAATGAATCTTTAAAAAAAAAGCCTATTGTATCAAAGATCACCTTGTGGTAGGTTTTTTTTTTTTTTTTGAAGAAAAGGTGTCCAAAATCAATTATAGTCATTCTTTTGATTTATAGTTGGTGAGTAGATAAAGGGCTCTTGGTCAAAATATCAGCTGTTTCTTAGGATGTAAAGCAAGGAAAAGATTTAATACTCTTAAGAGGTGGTGATTGGCTCTCTGGAAGGTCTCCAGAAGTAGCTCACTTTAACTATTTAATAAATTATTGATCAATTACTAATGAAATTAAAGAATTCCAAGATGATTTTAGGAAGCAACATCCTAAGATGTAGATAGAAAATTAGTCACTTTTGAAATTTGTAATATATCATTATGTTGTAATAGTAGACTTTTAGTGACTAAAATACGGGAGACAAAGAATAGTGAGAGAGAATGAATTATTTTTTATAACTCATTCGTTAGTGTATTCAACAGACAAAAATTGAATATTTAGCCCTTGAACTGTATTCCAGGGATACAAACAACTCAGTGGCTTTGCATACATAATTTCTTCCAAGAATGCCTTTCTACTAGTTCTCCATCTGGAAAATGACTTATTCTTCCAGATTTAGTTCAAAAGAAATTCCCTGTACAGAGATGATTAGTTGGTCATGCCTCTGTGCTTCAACATATTACTCGCATGTTGCTGTAATATGCAAGTAATTTAGTAATGTGTCGCATATCATATATTACTTACATATTGCTAAAAAGATTTAAATAACGTACTTACCAACTCAATGTATCTACCAGTTCAAGTGTAAACACTTCAAGGACAGGTACCACTGTTAAACTTTTGATATCTCTCCTTCTTGCATTTTTTTCTTTTCCATTACAGTTTATAAGAAGATATTGAGTATAGTTGCCTGTGCTATACAGTAGGACCTTGTTTTTTATCTATTTTATATAGAGTAATTTGTATATGCTAATCCCAAACTCCTAATTTATCTCTGCACCATCTCCTTTCCCCTTTGGTAACCATAAATTTGTTTTCTATGTCTGCCCATCTGTTTCTGTTTTGTTAAGTAGGTTCATTTGTATCATATTTTAGATTCCACATATAAGTGATATCATATGATATATGTCTTTCTCTGATTTGCCTCATTTAGCATGATAATCTCTGGGTCCATCCATGTAGCTGCAAATGGTATTATTTCATTTTTATGGGTGAGTAACATTCCATTTTATATATCTCTATATCTCTATATATCTATATATATCTATCACATCTTCTTTATCCATCCATCAATGGACATTTAGGTTGCTTCCTTGTCTTGGCTACTGTAAATAGTGCAGCTATGAACATTGGGGTGCATGTATCTTTTTGAATTAGTTTTCTCTGGATATATGCCCAAGAGTGGGATTGCTGGATCATACAGTAACTCTACTTTTAGTTTTTTAAGGAAACTCCATACCATTTTCCATAGTAGCTACACCAGTTTACACTCCTACCAACGGTGTCGGAGGGTTCCCTTTTTTCCACACCTTCTCTAGCATTTATTATTTATAGACTTTTTAACGATGGCCATTCTGACTGGAGTCAGGTGATACCTCCTTGTGGCTTTTTTTTGGTTCTTTCCAGCTTTGAATATTTATTTATTTATTTACTTTAACATCTTTATTGAAGTATAATTGCTTTACAATGGTGTGTTATTTTCTGCTGTATAACAAAGTGAATCAGCTATATGTATACACATATCCCCATTATCTCCTCCCTCTTACATCTTCCTCCCACCCTCACTATCACACCCCTCTAGGTGCTCACAAAGCAACAAGCTAATCTCTGTGTGCTATGTGTCTGCTCCCCATTAGCTATCTATTTTACATTTGCTAGTGTATATATGTCCATGCCACTTTCTCACATCATCCCAGCTTACCCTTCCCCCTCCCTGTGTCCTCAGTCCATTCTCGACGTTTGCATCTTTATTCCTGTCCTGTCCATAGGTTCATCAGAACCACTTAAAAAATTATTTTTAGAGTCCATATATATGTGTTAGGATATGATATTTACTTTTCTCTTTCTGACTTACTTCTCTCTGTATGACAGTCTCTAGGTCCATCCACCTTGCTACAAATAACACAATTTTGTTTCTTTTTATGGCTGAGTAATAGTCCATTGTATAGATGTGCCACATCTTCTTTATCCATTCATCTGTTGATGGACTCATGGACTCATGTTGATGGACTCATGACGTTGCTTCCATGTCCTGGCTATTTTAAATAAAGCTGCAACGAACATTGTGGTACATGACTGTTTTTGACTATGGTTTTCTCAGGGTATATGCCCAGTAGTGGGCTTGCTGGGTCATATGGTAATTCTATTTTTAGTTTTTTAAGGAACCTCCATACTGTCCTCCATAGTGGATGTATCAATTTACATTCCCACCAACAGTGCAAGAGGGTTCCATTTTCTCCACACCCTCTCCAACGTTTATTCTTTGTAGATTTTTTGATGATGGCCATTCTGACAGGTGTGAGGAGATACCTCATTGTAGTTTTGATTTGCATTTCTCTAATGATTAGTGATGTTGAGCATTCTTTCATGTGTTTCTTGGCAATCTGTATATCTTCTTTGGAGAAATGTCTATTTAGGTCTTCTGCCCATTTTTGGATTGGGTTGTTTGTTTGTTTGATATTGAACTGCACGAGCTGCTTGTATATTTTGGAGATTAATCCTTTGTCAGTTGCTTCGTTGGCAAATATTTTCTCCCATTCTGAGGGTTGTCTTATTATCCTGTTTATGTTTTCCTTTGCTATGCAAAAGCTTTTAACTTTCATTAGGTCCCATTTGTTTATTTTTGTTTTTATTTCCATTTCTCTAGGAGGTGGGTCAAAAAGTATCTTGCTGTGATTTATGACCTACAGTGTCTGCCTATGTTTTCCTCTAAGAGTTTTATAGTGTCTGGCCTTACATTTAGGTCTTTAATCCATTTTGAGTTTATTTTTGTGTATTGTGTTAGGGAGTGTTCTAATTTCATTCTTTTACATGTAGCTGTCCAATTTTCCCAGCACCACTTATTGAAGAGGCTGTCTTTTTTCCATTGTATATTCTTGCCTCCTTTATCAAAGATAAGGTGACCATATGTGTGTGGGTTTATCTCTGGGATTTCTATCCTGTTCCATTAGTCTATATTTATGTTTTTGTGCCAGTACCATACTGTCTTGATTACTGTAGTTTTGTAATATAGTCTGAATTCAGGGAGCCTGATTCCTCCAGCACCATTTTTCTTTCTCAAGATTGCTTTGGCTATTCAGGGTCTTTTGTGTTTCCATACAAATTGTGCAATTTTTTGTTCTAGTTCTGTGAAAAAATGCCATTGGTAATTTGATAGGGATTGCATTGAATCTGTAGATTACTTTGGGTAGTATAGTCATTTTCACAATGTTGATTCTTCCAATCCAAGAATATGGTATATCTCTGCATCTGTTTGTATCATCTTTAATTTTCTGAATCAGTGCCTTATAGTTTTCTGCATACAGGTCTTTTCTCTCCTTAGTAGGTTTATTTTATTGTTTTTGTTGCAGTAGTAAATGGGAATGTTTCCTTAATTTCTCTTTCTTTTATCATTAGTGTATAGGAATGCAAGAGATTTCTGTGCATTAATTTTGTATCCTGCTACTTTACCGAATTCATTGATTAGCTCTAGTAGTTTTCTAGTAACATCTTTAGGATTCTCTATGTATAGTATGATGTCATCTGCAAACAGTGGCAGCTTTACTTCTTTTCTGATTTGGATTCCTTTTATTTCTTTTTCTTCTCTGATTGCTGTGGCTAAAACTTCCAAAACTATGTTGAATAGTAGTGGTGAGAGTGGACAACCTTGTCTTGTTCCTGATCTTAGAGGAAATGGTTTCAGTTTTTCACCATTGAGAATGATGTTCGCTTTGGGTTTGTCATATATGGCATTTATTATGTTGAGATAAGTTCCCCTCTATGCCTACTTTCTGCGGTGTTTTTATCATAAATGGGTGTTGAATTTTGTCGAAAGCTTTTTCTGCATCTATTGAGATGATCATATGGTTTATCTCCTTTAATTTGTTAATATGGTTTATGACATTGATTGATTTGCATATATTGAAGAATCCTTGCATTCCTGGGATAAACCCCACTTGATCATGGTGTATGGTCCTTTTAATGTGCTGTTGGATTCTGTTTGCTAGTATTTTGTTGAGGATATTTGCATCTATGTTCATCAGTGATATTGGCCTGTAGTTTTCTTTCTTTGTGACATCTGTGTCTGCTTTTAGTATCAGGGTGATGGTGACCTCGTAGAGTGAGTTTGGGAGTGTTCCTTCCTCTGCTATATTTTGGGAGTTTGAGAAGGATAGGTGTTAGCTCTTCTCTAAATGTTTGATAGAATTCGCCTGTGAAGCCATCTGGTCCTGGGCTTTTGTTTGTTGGAAGATTTTTAGTCACAGTTTCAATTTCAGTGCTTGTGCTTCATCTTCTTGGTGCAGTCTCAGAAGGTTGTGCTTTTCTAAGAATTTGTCCACTTCTTCCAGGTTGTCCATTTTATTGGCATATAGTTGCTTGTAGTAATCCCTCATGATTCTTTGTATTTCTGCAGTGTCAGTTGTTACTTGTCCTTTTTCATTTCTAATTCTATTGATTTGAGCTTCCCCGTTTTTTTCTTGATGAGTCTGGCTAATGGTTTATCAATTTTGTTTATCATCTCAGAGAACCAGCTTTTAGTTTCATTGATCTTTGCTATCATTTCCTTCATTCATTTTTCATTTTTTTCTGATCTGATCTTTTTGATATCTTTCCTTCTGCTAACTCTGGGTTTTTTTGTTCTTCTTTATCTAATTGCTTTAGGTGTAAGATTAGGTTGTTTCTTTGAGATGTTTCTTGAGGTACGATTGTATTGCTATAAGTTTCCCTCTTATAACTGCTTTTGCTGCATTCCATAGGTTTTGGGTCGTCATGTTTTCATTGTCATTTGTTTCTGGGTATTTTTTGATTTCTTCAGTGATCTCTTGGTCATTTAGTAGTGTAGTGTGTAGCCTCCATGTGTTTGTATTATTTACAGGTTTCTTCCTGTAATTGTTATCTAGTCTCATAGCATTGCCATGGGAAAAGATACTTGATCTGATTTCAATTTTCTTAAATTTACCAAGGCTTGATATGTGACCCATGATATGGTCTGTCCTGGAGAATGTTCCATGAGCATGTGAGGAGAAAGTTTATTCAGTTGTTTCTGGATGGAATGTCTGATAAATATCAATTAAGTCTATCTTGTTTAATGTATCATTTAAAGCTTGTGTTTCCTTATTTATTTTCTTTTGGATGATGTGTCCATTGGTGAAAGTGAGGTATTAAAGTTCCCTAAGTTATCATGTTACTGCCGATTTACCCTTTTATGGCTGTAAGCATTTGCCTTATGTATTGAGGTGTTCCTATGTTGGGTGCATAAATGTTTACAATTATTATATCTTCTTCTTGGATTGATCTCTTGATAATTATGTAGTGTCCTTGTTTTTCTCTTGTAATAGTCTTTCTTTTAAAGTCTGTTTTGTCTGATATGAGAATTGCTATTCCAGGTTTCTTTTGATTTCCATTTGCATGGAATATCTTTTTCCATCTCCTCATTTTCAGTCTGTATGTGTCCCTAGGTCTGAAGTGGGTCTCTTGTAGCCAGCATATATACAGGTCTTGTTTTTGTATCCATTCAGCCAGTCTGTGTCTTTTGGTTGGAGCATTTAATACATTTACATTTAAGGTAGTTATTGATATGTATGTTCCTTTTAACATTTTCTTAATTGTTTTGTGTTTGTTATTGTATGTCTTTTCCTTTTCTTATGTTTGCTGCCTAGAGAAGTTCCTTTAGCATTTGTTGTTAAGCTGGTTTGGTGGTGCTGAATTCTGTTAGCTTTTGCTTGTCTCCAAAGGTTTTAATTTCTCTGTCCAATCTGAATGAGATCCTTGCTGGGTAGAGTAATCTTGGTTGTAGGTTTTTCCCTTTCATCACTTTAAATATGTCCTGCCACTCCCTTCTGGCTTGCAGAGTTTCTGCTCAAAGATCATTTGTTAACCTTATAGGGATTCCCTAGTGTGTTATTTGTTTCTTTTCCCGTGCTGCTTTTAATATTTTTTCTTTGTATTTAGTTTTTGATAGTTTGACTAATATGTGTCTTGGCCTGTTTCTCCTTGGATTTATCCTGTATGGGACTCTCTGTGCTTCCTGTATTTGATTGACGATTTCCTTTGCCATATTAGGGAAGTTTTCAACTATAATCTCTTCAAATATTTTCTCAGTTCCTTTCTTTTTCTCTTCTTCTTCTGGGACCACTATAATTCGAATGTTAGTGTATTTAATGTTTTTCCAGAGGTCTCTGAGACTGTTCTCAATTCTTTTCATTCTTTTTTCTTTATTCTGCTCTGCAGTAGTTATTTCCACCATTTTATCTTCCAGGTCACTCATCCATTCTTCTGCCTCAGTTACCCTGCTGTTGATTCCTTCTAGAGAATTTTTAATTTCATTTATTGTGTTGTTCGTCATTGTTTGTTTGCTCTTTAGTTCTTCTAGGTCCTTGTTAAACATTTATTGTATTTTCTCTATTCTATTTCCAAGATTTTGGATCATCTTTACCATCATTATTCTGAATTCTTTTTCAGGTAGACTGCCTATTTCCTCTTCATTTGTTTGGTCAGGTGGGTTTTTACCTTGCTCCTTCATCTGCTGTATATTTCTGTGTCTTCTCATTTTGCTTAACTTAGTGTGTTTGTGGTCTCCTTTTTGCAGGCTGCAGGTTCATAGTTCCTGTTGCTTTTGGTATCTGCCCCCAGTGGGTGAGGTTGGTTCAGTGGTTTGCTTCCTGGTGGAGGGGACTGGTGTCTGTGCTCTGGTGGATGAGGTTAGATATTGTCTTTCTGGTGGGCACGACCACATCCAGTTGTCTGTTTTGGGGTGTCTGTTAACTTATGATGATTTTAGGTAGCCCCTCTGCTAATGGGTGTGGTTGTGTTCCTGTCTTCCTAATTGTTTGGTATGGGGTGTCCAGCACTGTATCTTGTTGGTCGTGAGTGGGCCTGGGTCTTAGCGCTTAGATGTAGATCTCTGGGAGAGCTTTCACCATTTGATACTACATGGGGCCAGGGGATCTCTGATGGTTCAATGTCCTGAAGTCGGCTCTCCCACCTAAGAGGCACAGGCCTGACACCTGGCCGGAGCACCAACACCCTGTCAGCCACACGGCTCAGAAGAAACGGTAGAAGAGAAAAGAAAGAAATAAAAATAAATAAATAATTAAAAATAAAAAAGTAATAAAAAGAAACAAAGAAAGAAAGAAGAGAGCAACCAAACCAATAAACAAATCCACCAATGATAACAAACTCTAAAAACTATACTAAAAAAAAAAGAAAAGTTGACAGACAGAACCGTAGGACAAATGGTAAACGCAAAGCTATACTGAGAAAATGACACAAAGAAGCATATGCATACACACTCACAAAAAGAGAAAAAGGAAAAAAATATATATATATAAATATATATTAAAAAAAGGAAGAGAGCAACCAAATCAATAAACAAATCTACCAGTGATAATAAGCTCTAAATACTAAACTAAGATAAACATAAAACCAGAAACAAATTAGATGCAGAAAGCAAACCCCAAGTCTACAGTTTCTCCCAAAGTCCACCGCCTCAATTTTGGGATGATTTCTTGTCTGTTCAGGTATTCCACAGATGCAGGGTACATCAGGTTGATTGTGGAGATTTAATCCACTGCTCCTGAGGCTGCACGGAGAAATTTCCCTTTTTCTTCTTTGTTCGCACAGCTCCTGGAGTTCAGCTTTGGATTTGGCCCTGCCTCTGCTTGTACGTCGCCTGAGGGCATCTGTTCCCCACCCGAGAGGATGGGGTTAAAGTAGCAATTGATTGGGGGGCTCTGGCTCACTCAGGCTGGCGGGAGGGAGGGGTATGGAATGCAGGGCAAGCCTGCGTCTGGCGTGATGTTGCAGTAGCCTGCGGCATGCTGTGTGTTCTCCCTGGGAAGTTGTCCCTGCATCACTGGACCCTGGCAGTGGCGGGCTTCACAGGCTCCAGGGAGGGGGGAGGTGTGGATATTGAGCTCTGCTTGCACAGAGGCTTCTTGGCTGTAGCAGCAGCCTTAGCGTTTCATGCCCGTCTCTGGTGTTGGTGCTGATAGCCACGGCTCGCACCCGTCTCTGGAGCTTGTTTAGGTGGTGCTCTGAATCCCCTCTCCTCGTGCACCCCGAAACAATGGTCTCTTGCCTCTTAGTCAGGTCTAGGGTTTTCCCCGGACTCCCTCCCATCTAGCTGTGGTGCACTAGTCCCCCTTCAGGCTGTGTTCACGCAGCCAACCCAGTCCTCTCCCTGGGATCCAACCGAAGCCCGAACCTCAGCTCCCAGCCCCCGCCCATCCCGGCGGGTGAGCAGACAAGCCTCTCAGGCTGGTGAGTGCTGGTCGGCACCGATCCTCTGTGCGGGAATCTCTCTGCTTTGCCCTCCGCGCCCCTGTTGCTGCGCTCTCCTCCATGGTGCCAAAGCTTCCGCCCCGCCCACCCCCCTGTCTCCACCAGTGAACGGGCTTCCTAGTGTGTGGAATCTTTTCCTCCTTCACAGCTCCCTTCCAGAGGTGCAGGTCCCATCCCTATTCTTTTGTCTTTTTAAAATCTTTTTTCTTTTGCCATACCCAGGTACATGGGGAGTTTCTTGCTTTTTGGGAAGTCTGAGGTCTTCTGCCAGCGTTCAGTAGGTGCTCTGTAGGAGTTTTTCCACGTGTAGATGTATTTTTGATATATTTGTGGGGAGGAAGGTGATCACTTCTTACTCCTCTGCCATCTTGAAGGTCCCCCTCCTCGTAGTTTCTGTTTGCATTTCTCTAATATTTAGTGATGTTGAGCATCTTTTCATGTGCCTGTTGGCCATCTGTATGTCTTCTTTGGAGAAATGTGTATTTAAGTCTTCTGCCCATTTTTTTATTGAGTTGTCTGTTTTTTTGTTGTGGAGTTGTATGTGCCTTCTTACATTTTAATGTATTGTTTTCCTTTATAAAATTGTGATAATCTTTTTGTTTAATTCTCTAAACATTTTATGGGTAGCACTTATTCATGTGGTTAAATATTCTTTAAATCTATGATTTTTATTGGCAGCATAATATAACATGTATGAACCATAATGATTTAATCACTCCTCTATTTTGTTTTTCTTTTTTGGCCGTTTCTCACGGTTTGTGGCATCTCAGTTACCCCATCAGGAATTGAATGTGGGCCACAGCAGTGAAAGCCCAGAATCCTAACCACTAGGCTACCAGGGAACTCCTTCATTCCTCTAGTTTTGGACAATTAGGTTATTTCCAGTTTATAAGCATGATAAATAATGCTGAAATCCTTGAAGATAAATACTTATCCATATCTGATTGTTCAGAGTTTTAAAATTTCTAGAAGTGATATTACTGTGTCAAATGATATGAGCACTATTAGGGCTCTCAGTATAAAAGGCCAAATTGATTTCTAAGTAGTCTGTTCCGTGAGTAATAAACGAGAATGTCTATTTTACCACACCTGTCCTTGCCAACCCTAGACATTATCATTTCTAAAAACCTTTGCCAATTTGGTATGCAATAAACAGCTCCTTATTTTATTTCTTGAATGACTTTATGGTTTTATATTACCCACCCTTGTCCTTTGGGCAGTTATGTTTTCAACCCCTTGATTATTTTCTGTACTCCTTTTAGAAAAAAGACGTTAAAAAGTTTAAAGAAAAATAAACTTAAAAATGCCCTTTCAAAAAAGGCTAAAAATGTTTAAGTAGTATACATCATTAAGTCAATTTTTAATTGTTGATCAGTATAGATATTAAGGTAATTGCCATTGTGGTAAAAATAACTTATGAAAAAAATACCCTTATCCTTGTCTTTCAGTCATATATCATATTATTATATGTGTAATTCTTTCCCCCAAATTTGCAGAATAGCACAAGTTGTGTCAAGAAAGTCCAAGGAATTAAAATAATGTGTTAACAACTGGGATGGCATACCCTTAGAATGGTTAAAATTAAACAAAAACAATAACAAAAATACAAAAAAACTGACCATACCAGATGTTGGCAAGTTTATGGAGCAATGAAACTTTTTTTGGAAAACTGACAAATATTTTTCAAGTTAAACATATACCTACCATATGACCCATCCATTCCGTTCCTAGATATTTACCTACAAGAAATGAGAACATATGCTCACACAAAAACTTGTATATGAATACTTATAGCAGCTTTATTTGTAATAGACCCAATCTAGGAATAACCTAAACGTTCATCAGTGAGTAAATGAATAAATATGTGGTGTATCCATTCAATGCAATAGACTCAGCAATGAAAAGGGAATGAACATTGATATGTGCAATAATATGGATTAAGCTCAAAATTATGCAGAGTGAGAGAATCCAGGCCCAAAAAGTACCATATACTGTGTGATTTCATTTATGCAGAATTCTAGAAGATGTAAATTAATCAATAGTGACTGAAAACAAATCAGTGGTCACATGGGGATGGGGGTAGAGGAAGGAATGGAATATAGAGGGGCTTGAGGAAACTTCTTGGAATGATGGACAATATAATTTTGATTGTGATGATGGTTTTATGAGTATATACATATGTCAAAACTGATCACATTGTATACTTTAAGTGGTTTATTGTACTTCAACTATACTTCAATTAAATTAAAAAGAAAAAAAATAATTAGGAGTTGGCAGTATGGTATAATAGAATTGAATACTACAGTCTTAGCTCTGGCTCTACTGGTAAACTTCTGAAAAGTATTTACCTCCTTAGAACATGCTTTTTTCATTTGTAATGAGAAAGGGTGTGGTTAACAGTGATCTACAACTGTAGCTTTATAGGAGAAAACCAGAATTAAACACAGTGTCTTATTTTATGATAGTAAAACGACCAGTCATTCTGTTTATATATAAGAATTGCTTTTCAGCATATTTAGGATTATTTTAAAAACCTAAACCTCTGGCATTTCTTGAAATATTAAAGAATTCATCAAAATATATCTCCCTCCCCAGCCCTCACTTGTATGAGATCTAATATCTAGGTTGGCCTTCGAGATTATCTATTAGATCAATTTAATTCAAATGGGTGCCAAATTTCATTTATGATGTCCATTAGAAATTCTATAATAAAATGCATTTGAGGACTTAATTCGGAATGTTTAGAGCTGTCAAACAGCTTTTTTAGGGAGGCATGGCTAAAATCATTTTATTTTCCCAGATTCTAAAAGATAGACTATTGAGTACATAAGAGATGCACTAAACCTGTTTTTTTTTTAAGTTACTAGTAGTTTGATTTGTTTTGGCATAGTGACAGGTGGTAACTTATCACAGTCTCTTCTTTTCTCCTTTTATAACAAAAGCATCAGATGTTGTCCAGTGACCTAAATCTGCCAAGTGAACATCTTACATTTGGTTTTGGGTGAAGTATCTATCTATGAAATTTTAAATTTTCATTCATGAGGGGTGTTTTTTTTGTTGTTGTTTAACATGTATAGCTGTTTAATTGAATTACAGAAACTGAGAACTGAAAGAAGGCTTACAGATGATTTAACTATAACCTTCATTTTAGGCTGAGGATGCTGAGATTTAGGTATATATACCACTTGCATAAGAACACATATCAGGTTTGGAAGACCTGAGATTTGGACTAAGATTTCCACTCCTGGTAGATCACCCTTTCTGTACATCACCTGGAACACAGTAGATGCTCAATAAATATGTGCTGATTGAATGAATGGATCATTGTGACAAAATACTTTAACCCCACAGGTTGTTCTTATAAGATAATGGATGTAAGGGAAAGAAATGGATGTAAGTGAAAGAGAACCAAACTAAGAATCAGGAGGTTTCAGTTTGAGGTCAAGCCTGGTGACTTCTGATGTCATTTTACCTAAGTTCCTGCTTCTAAAATGAAGTAGTTGGCCTGTATAATCCAAGATTATTTCATTTTCAAAATGTATACTATTGAAACTTAAAGATTAATGATTGCATTTTTACTTAGTGTGTTAATTGCAAGTAGTTTTAATGGTCTGTGTAAACTTTGAAATCTGTGTTTATTGGGCTCATCAGCCTTCATATTTTTGCCAAAAACATTGAGATTTGTCTCAGACTTTGAGAAAAGCACTCACAATATTTGAGGAAATATTTGTATATAATATGTGACCAGGACCATTTTAATATAAGGTTATAGTTCTAATATTTCAAAAACATGCTACTAATTAGTTTTAAAATGTGGGCCTGGCAAGATCAGAGCTGAGTATGTGGAGGTATGAAATGCTTTCCTCTCAGTCCTCCCCTTATTTCTAAATCCATACCCTGATTTTCCTGAGATCCATGGTCAGACTCTTATTGACATTCGTGACACTTATGAAGGATGGAAAGTGGCTCCATAGTAGTCCTTAAAGGAAACCAGAGTGAGATAAAGAGATAAAGGACTCTTGAGAGAAAAGAATAATCACAGCAAATGAAGGTGTCTGTCACAATGGGAAGGGAGAATTAGTGTAGGATACAGATATGAGAATAAAATTTATTTCTGCTCAGATTCTTGTGGCTGCTTATGATCCTGAAAAAGAGATGGTAAAGGTGAAAGCACTTTATCACCTTGAGCCCAAGCTTTTCTGCTATGGGATTTCTTCTGCCTTCATATGCGAAGAGATGAAAAAGTGGAAGTCATTTCTCTCCAGGTGAGGACTGGAGGTCAAGGTTGTGTTAACATCAATGTATTGGCGACTAGAATAGAGTTGCAGGTAGTGTTTATCCCAGGAACTTGGAGGCAAGATGGTGTCCCAGGTACCAGATGTTGAGAAAATAGACACCTCAAGGGATGTCAAAGGTCATTACCACCTGTGTGTTCCTTGCCAAGCAGAATTAGCTAAGAGGAATGTTAAGAGCCAGAGCATAAGGGCAGCAGAGATAGGAGGCTGTGCAAATTCTATGTGAAATATTCACCATTTACTTTGGAATATCCAGAAATTCACCAGAAAGGATGGAAGGTCTGCCGTTTGGCAAGTGGAAACTATTAGTCTAGTGGAATTGGGAAAAAGCACTAAAGTGGTTATACATAAGATCCACAAGCAAATGGTAACTAGGGAATCATTTGGGTTAAAATATATTTTATAAAATAAAATTTAAAAATCCTACTAATTTAGTTAAGCTTATGGTTTGTATAGAAAAGCCTATTGTAACCAAAACTGGAAGAGCAAGTTCTTTCGTATTACAAATGTGATAGACTATTTTACAGTTCTTAGGTTCGGTCCATAGTTCAAAAGTTGGAGTGCCAGGTTAATCAAAGGGTCTCACATCAGTTGCTGCCTGGGGCTGTTGATCGCCCACATCCTATGTTTTAGACATGTAGCTCAAAGGTACCCTTTATGGTGTCTTTGTTACATTTATTCCTGTTGTCTGTTTTGATTTTCTTCATTCGGTTTAGCAAACTTCTGTTCCCTGGTTATCTTGCTGCTTTTTCTCTCTGAACAGATCAAGGCTTTTTTACCCAAACATTGCATTTGTGCTGTGGATAAGTTTGATTTGTATTGTTATCATGTCAGTTAACCATTTAACGGCATGGTCCCTTTGTGCTGGATTGGGGCTTTGAGGGAGTTTAATTCAGTTACATTCATTTGGAGGTCCTGAAAAATCACTGCAGTGCTTATTCGGTTTTCTCTTTAGGGCTCTCTCCTTCATTTGTGTTTGAAGGAAGGATGAGTCTGAGGAAGAAGAGAGAGGGAAGAGGAAGGAAACCAGTTTGCTTTTAATCTCCATTTGAGTTTTTAAGAAGAAACACCAAAGAAAATAATTCCACATCTTAATCAAGGTGAACAGATTCAGTTCATGGTAAAAAAAATAATTGATTTTTAAAAATACATTTGAGTTTTAACTTCAAAATGGAGTGAGAATTTTTAGATTCTAATTTTATTTTTGGTAGCTAGATTTGACAAATGTTTATTGAGGACTTACTCTGGTGCTAGTCTTCAGATATAAAAAGTAAATAAAATCAGGGAACATTCCTTGAGGTAATTAATATTTAGTCTCACTTTATAGATGAAGAAACTGAGGTGAAATTAAGTATAGGTAATTAATGGCAGAATCAGGATTAGAATTCAGGCCTACCCATTACTTCTCCAATGTGCCTACCAGTATTTCTCAAACTGTAATCTATGCATAAATCACCTGAGGGTCCTGCTAAACTATAGGTTCTGATACAGCAGGCCTGGGGGTGGAGCCTGAGATTCTGCTTTTCTTACAGGCTCCCAGGAAATGCTGATGCTGTTGGTTCACAAACTGTACTTTGAGTGGCAAGGCCTTAAACCCTTCTCACTTGGAGAACTTCTGAAATGACGAGTGAAGATAGAACAACTAACACACTTACCAGTTTGTGTATTTAGTATTTTGTTTCCTGGAAAATCTTACATTAATTTATTGATGATCCCAGGTAGTGGTTATGTATACACTTGTTCTAATCTAACCTAGCAAATATATAGTATACTTTGAGAATGTGATCTGAAGTGGCATTTACTAGCAAGAAAATTACTCAGTGCTTTTTTAGTGACTTAATTTTTTGAAATAACAGATTGAAAACACATCCAAATTAGATAATGTAATTATTGCAAAGAAATTTTGGGTAAATCTTGGGTAAAATTGTTTCCTAAATCAGCTGTGTGGAAGAGAATTGAATTGAAGAGAAGGAATACACTCCCACCTTTCTCTTTTCTTTGTTAGGCTTTAAATAGACAATGGACAATACCAGCTGTAATCTAATGGAAGTCAGGTATTCAGAGAGGCTGCTTAGTCAAAAATTTCCAAAATCGAGTCTGACATAAATAAGCCTTTCCAAGGGCATTAAGATTGAAGTACATGTATATTTCTTTTCACTACTCCTAAACTAGGAGGTCTTTTCTTGTGATTAAATTCACTAATAAAACTATTTTAAATTTAGTTTAATGATAGTCAAGATAAGATTACACTGATAGAAGTTATATAGCAGGCAGTCCATTTCTAACAAGAGAGTGAGAGTATTCTAAATTTTAGAATAAATATTAGTGTTAGAAGGACTCTTAGAGATGAGGATGTCATGTGTCCTAAGCTCCCTTTCCCAGTGTCAGTCAGGTGGAGACACTGAGTCCTAAAGAGATTTAATGACTTACTTAAGGTCAATCAGCTTGTTGGCAGCAAAACTTTTATTAAAAGTTCGGTCATTGGTCACAAAGTCAACTGCTACAAGGGCCAGGTAGGAAGCGTAATTTAGGGTTATAAATTATAAAAGGGGGTGATAAGGAAATATGGTAAACAGCATAGGTGAAAGAGTCATTACCACATAGATCTAGCTGATTATTTACATGTGAAAATGGAGGTTCCATTATAGCCAGATTATCTCATTTTAAAATAAAAGCTGAGAATCCAGAAATTTTATGTAAAGTACTTCAATTTTAAAATGTTGACAACAAAGAAAAAGAAAAACAAAAACAGTGTGAGTCACTTACAGAGCAGATTTGGCCCATTGTGTTGCACTTTTATAATCTCTGACCCAGGCCTTTGCTCTCCCAGTTTAGTGTGCCTTCATCAGTGATTTCTAGCAGCTCTCTGAAGTTCTCCTACTAGCTGCTGTAGCAACTGAGGGGAGGGCCAGGTGGATAGGGTTCTGGTCCTTCCAATCCCAGATCAACAAGGTCTCCAAATAAGGACTGTTTGGAAAGAAAGTTTCAACTAATAATACTTATTTCACTATTACCTCCTTAAATGATGAATAAAAACTTAAGATACCTCTCACTGTCCTTGAGGCAAAAGCATTTACAAGACCAATAAGGAAATATGAGATCCTGAAGGAGGAATTCCTACCTCAAGAGGGCAGTGTGCTGATGGACACTGGTTAAGTTTCCCCAGTAATCTAGCAAATTAATCAGCTAATTTTGGCATTGCTTATCATTGAATATTACTTGTGAAATGTAGCTGTACACACATGTATATACATAATATGTACATACGTATGTAAAAGAGAGAAGGACCCTCTACTTGGAGCTAGAATTATCACTTTTTTCTTTCCCTTTGTTGTGGCATTGAAATAGAACTAAGGCCGGGCATGAAGAAATGATGGTTACCAAGGGGGAAAGTGGAGGGGAGGGATAAATTGGGAGATTGGGATTGTCATATACACACTACTATATATAAACTAGATAACTAATAAGAACCTACTCTATAGCACAGGGAACTCTACTCAATACTCTGTAATGACCTATATGGGAAAAGAATCTAAAAAAGAGTGGATATATGTATATGTATAACTGATTCATTCTGCTGTACAGCAGAAACTAACACATCATTGTAAATCAACTACACTCCAATAAAAATTAATTTAAAAAAATAATGAAAGTTATAAATACTGTAGCCAGCATACATGGATTTATATTCCAGTTCTGCCTTTTTTTAGCTCTGTGAGTTAGGCATGTTTCTTAACTTCTCTGTGTCTTATTTTCTTTATGTAAAAGGGAGGTAAACAATAGTATAAACCTTACAGGGTAACCTGAGGATAAAAGAATTTACATAGATAAAGTATTTGGAAAAAGTCACTCAGTATGTGCAAATTAGTTTTAGCCATTACTGTTAACGTTTTTAGGCATTAGCGCAAGTCCTTCTAAAATTCTAACAGAATTTATTTTACTTTTCCCTCCATACCTTTATCCATATAAATCAATATATAAGATAGATACACACATACAAATATACAATAAATGCTAATGTGTGTTTGGGAGGTGTAGCCTAATTTTCCAATTTGTAATATAACTTTATAATTGCAATAAGTTGCATCTTCCTTCAGTTACAATAAAATGCTTGTTTTTATTAATTTGCCTTGTATTTTGCTCAATGAAATGAAGAAATTAAATTGTTTTCTAATTATTATTATTATTTTTTTTTTGAAAGATTAGCAAAGGATTTATACAAGTATAGAAGCTTACACAAACTGTCCAGACAGGGTCCCACTCGGAGAGACATGAGTGAGACCCCGACTAACAGTCGGGCGAGGCTTTTATACCCTTCACAGGGCGGGAAGTCCCCAGGGCAGGAGGGAGCTGTTTAATTTTGAATCAGCCAATCTAGTGTTTGAGGTGGAAGTGAGGGTATGACACGAGGGAGGTTATCGGTATTATCAACTTAGGCATTCATTGATGGTCTCAACTATTTGTGAGCCTTCTGAAAGGTCGATGTCATGTAACATCTAGTCATATTTTCCAAGGCCCAGATTTTAATTGTACAGTCAATGGTTGCTATGGAGGAGAGGGACACTTATCTGGCGTGCAAATTTAGACTACCATTAAACATTTGTAAGTATTAAATAAGTTTAATATGATAAAGCATATCTAGCATAGAGAAAATGTTTAGTCAGTGGTAGCTGGTATTGTTATTAATTATTTCTTTATGTTGTGGCTTTGCTGTTTAGAATACACTATCCATCATCTTTTTCTTAAAATAAATAAATTTATTTATTTATTTTTGGTTGTGTTGGGTCTTCATTGATGCACATGGGCTTTCTCTAGTTGTGGCTAGTGTGGGCCATTCTTTGTTGCGGTGTGCGGGCTTCTCATTGCAGTTGCTTGTCTCTGTTGCGGAGCACGGGCTCTAGGCACATGGGCTTCAGTAGCTGTGGCATGCGGGCTCAGTAGTTGTGGCTCACGGGCTCTAGAGCACAGGCTCAGTAGTTGTGGCACACGGGCTTAGTTGCTCCGTGGCATGTGGGATCCTCCCAGACCAGGGCTCGAACCTGTGTCCCCTGCATTGGCAGGCAGATTCTTAACCACTGCACCACCAGGGAAGTCCCATCATCTTTTTTTTAAAAAAAATTATTTATTTATTTATTTATGTATGTATGTATTTGACTGCGTAGGGTCTTAGTTGCAGCATGTGGGATCTTTGTTGCAGCATGCGGGATCTTTTGTTGCAGCGCAGGCTCTAGAGCATGTGGGCTCAGTAGTCGCAGCATGTGGGCTTAGTTGTCCCGCAGCATGTAGGATCTTAGTTCCCCGACCAGGGATCAAACCCAAGTCCCCTGCATTGGAAGGTGGATTCTTAACCACTGGACCACCAGAGAAGTCCCTCCGTCATCTTTTCTTGATGATCTGTTGATACAGTTCAAATGCTATGACCCATAACACCTTGACTGAGGAAGATTATATAGACACATTATTTCTGCTAGATACTCTTCTCCAAATTCCTTCTGCACCTACCCTAATGAGGTTGGATACATGGTATAAAATTTGAAGGTGACCTCATTATTTACTATAATTTTTTATTAATATGCAGGATTGTGTAGGATATATAATAAAGACTTCCTGTTTCCCAAGTTTTACAGAATAGTGATTTGAAATCATGATATGTGACCTCAAATAATCAAATTTATGTAGTCATTGATTCAAGATTGGTTTGGTTTGGTTTGGTTCAATCATTACCTTTATAGTAGGAAAGGGGAAAACAAGTAATTGCCATTGGATAAAACTTTTTATAAAATTTATGAGAAATTTAAAAATATAATCACTGTGAAAAATAATCAAGCTTGTCTTTTTTTTTTTTACTGTATTTACTAACAACTCTGTACATGTGGACTTTATGAGACATTTTGGTTTTGATATCAAAATGGTAACATAACTCTATTCCATACATGATTTATTTTGTTTTTGAGCTGTGCCTTCATAAGCACATTTAATGCATAATTGAGCTAAATTTCATTTAGTTTATTTTATTCCACTTTTGGAGATCATCTACCCTGTCTCTGACTTGCATTTATGAATGCTTTACTCAATAATGCTTTAACTCAATAATGAGACATTGGAGTAATTTTCTTAAATATAAAAAAAAAGGAATCTCCCATGTGGTAGGGAGCTGCAGTGTTCTTGACTTTCAGACATGTTTGCATTTCTAATTGGAAGGTATTTTGAGGGTCACACTTATGATCTCCTAGCCACTCTGCATGATTGCACACTGAGATTTTTCAGCCATCTTGATTTACAGATTGATAAACTGTCAGTCAGCTTCAAGAATTTCTCATAGAAATGTTTTGTAGAAACTGAACTTCAGTAGTCACTATATGAATTAAGATTAAAAAAACATTAAATCGGGGCTTCCCTGGTGGCACAGTGGTTGAGAGTCCGCCTGCCGATGCAGGGGACACGGGTTCATGCCCCGGTCCGGGAAGATCCCACGTGCCGCGGAGCGGCTGGGTCCGTGAGCCATGGCTGCTGAGCCTGCGCGTCCGGAGCCTGTGCTCCGCAATGGGAGAGGCCATAACAGTGAGAGGCCCGCGCACCGCAAAAAAAAAAAGAATTAAATCACTCCCATTTCCTCTAAAATAGGCAAATGAAATAGATGAAAATCTCTACTTATTCTATTTTATAATTTTGAAAAACACCATAATTTGAGAAGAATGTATTCATCTCAGTTGACTGTTTATGGACTTTAATGGACTTGAAGGTCAGACTTGATTACTTTATTAACTGAAGTACTATGTTAGTATTGTCAGTTTGGTGTTTAAGTTAATTTTTTGTAAGACCAGAAACAACTCATTATGTATAGCGCTTCAGGTTCATGAGTGGCTTGAGATGGGGTGTATCCCCTAGACGTTATGTAATGATGCATACATAGTATTAGTTAAAATTCAAAGTTTCAAGTTCTAGAAAATGAAACTCAGGCTGGCATAAACAAAAATATGTAACTGAGTACTTCATATAACTGGAAAGTCTAGAAGTATGGCTGGCTTTCAGGTATAGTTTGGCCCAAGGGCTCAGATGATTTCATCAGGACATTGCTCCTCTCCATTCACTGGCTCCGTCTTCCTTTGTTTTCTTTTGTTACTAAGGGGCTGAGATTTTAAGAACATGGCAGGTATTATGTTACATTGCTGGAGTAAGAGAACAAGCTATTCCCTGAAGAAGAGGAAGAGTTTGGGCAATGTGGAGTTCTGTTCAGAAGAAGAGATGGGTATGGGACGGACTAAAAATAGATATCTACTTCAGAAGCCAAATTTTTATCATGTGACCCAGTAAAATGTCTGTAATCAAAGGAAAGGGAGTTTTAATTTGAATTTTTAATTGCATCAGATTTTAATAGCTTTCTTCTTGCATCTCAGTAGTAGGAATATACGTGCCAGGAAGACCAGATGTGCATCTTCACTGGGTGTCTTTCTCCTTGAGAAATGCTTAGATGGCTCCTACCTATGTTTACTTCCACAACACTTATTTCTGCTCCAATTCTAAATAGATGCATTGTTTAGATTTGTTAATACACTTAGCAATATGTTTATTTAAGATTCAACATATTTCTGATATATTTCACTATGTGTTTTTTTATTGTTTAATTATCAGAGGGAAATTTTGTTTTCAAGTTCTGGGCAGGAAGCTAACTGTTGCCCTATTTATCACCTAATCCATTCAGAATTTTGGAGGGCTTTGTACATGTTTCTGAAGAGGCAAAAGTAAATTAGCAGAGTAATATCTTTTACAAGTAAATTCTTGACTACCAAATGTACCGTAAAGTTTTACTTTTGTTATTAAGCAACCTATTTTGTCCTGCACAAAGCATGGTTTGGCCATGTATAAGGAAATTTAGAGGATTAGGGAGAAATCTATGAAATTGTTTTCACCATCTGCTGTAGCTGCTGGAGTATTCTTCACTTTATTTTCTCCTTTTACCATATTCTGCCTTTCTCATCATGCTTTACCTCTTTAACCAGGATTTTTTATGTGGCTCAATCATGCTCATATTTATCCAAACCCCAAACCTGAAGTCATCACATATGCCCCCAGCTTCCTCAGCCCACATCAGTTAGTCACTAAATCCTACTTATTTTACTTCCTAAAATCTCTCTGCTCCTTCTCATTCCACTGCTGCAGGTCTTCACAATTTCTCAGCTATCTGGTCTCTCTGCTCTGAATTCCTTCTCACCCCCACTCTCCCAACTCTTAGCCTTGCAGTAAAAGTTATTTTTCTGATATGCTTATTTGATTGTATAACTCTGTTTAGATGAATTATCATAGCCTTCAGGATATGGTTCAGATACCATGGCTTGGCACATAAAGCCCTTTTTGTTCTGGCACCTGACCACTTATTCAGCTCAATTTTCTGCCTTGCTGGCTTATGCATTCTTCGCTCTAGACACCTGCATCTTTTTTTTCCACACAGATCATTTTGCATATGACTTTGTCCCCCACTTTTCTCCTGCCTAGCTTAGTAACTGTTACTCATCCTTCTAAATTTGGTTCAATCATTATCTTTCTTCTAATGGTTCTCAAAATCACTGGAATTGAATTTAATGCCCTTAATCTAGCCTTTTTAGCACCTTAGCATAGCACTTTGCACACTGTCATGTAATTGTTGATTTACTTGTTCCATATGGTAATGTGATAGCTTGAGGGTAAGTTCTGTGTCTGGAGTAGTACTAGGCCCTTAGGAGATACTCAATAAATATTTACTGACAATGCATGATGGTTAATTTTATGTGTCAACTTGGCTAGGCTGTTGTCCCCAGTGGTTTGGTCAAATAATAGTCTAGATGTTGCTATGAAGGTATTTATAATGTGATTAACATTTACAATCAGTTGACTTTGAATAAAGCAGGTTACTCTCCATAATGTGGGTGGACCTCATCCAATAAACTAAAGGGCTTAAGAGCAAAATCAGAGGTTTTCTGGAGAAGGAATTTTACCTAAAAACTGAAACAGAAATCGTACTTGAGTTTCCAGCCTGTTGGCCTGCCCTACAAATTTCAGACTCACTGCAATTTCCAGCTCCTGTCTGAGCCTCCATCAGGCCAGCCTGCCCTATAGATTTCAGACTCACTGGCCTTGACAGTCATGTGAGCCAATTCCTTAAAATAAATCTCTCTCTCTTTATGTATTTTTGTGTGTGTGTGTGTGTGTGTGTGTGTGTGTGTGTGTGTAGTTGTGTGTGTATAGGTATATGTGTGTATTCATTCTTGATTTTGTTTCTTTGGAGTACCTTGACTGATACAGAATGTATTAAGTGAGTTGAGGACATTCTGAACATATTTTATCCCAATCATTTGGAGAAATACTATAAATTTTATATAGTTTCTTATTTAAGGAAATAAAAGAATGCAGTTTAGCTGCATCTAAACTGAATTAAGCTCTTACAGGAAACATTAAAATTTTATTTGTTAAAAACTGTATGTGCAAAATTTTTAGTGGACTAAGTTTATGAAATTTAAATATTTCATCTTTGTGGCAATTCATAATGTGAAAATAGGGCTTTTCCACTGGAGGCTTAGGAAGGCCAATTTTAAAAAGTTGGATTATGGGATTAGTATTGGCATTCTTGGTTCTAAACTTGTTTTTTTATTCATCAATATTTTTGGTGATAGAGTTCTGGTCAGTTTTGCAAAAATAACCTGAAATTCAAAGCATGGTTTGTTCTCCTATTTACATGTTTTTATAAAATGTCAAAAGTGTGATAAAGTGTTGGAGTCTTTTGAGCTAATTTCCATTCATTTCCCTGAAACGTTCTATGAGGAAATGGAGTGCAACAGTGGGATTTTACAGCTATCTAGACATTGACTTGTCCTTTATCTAAGGCATTATTCACCTCAGTGGACAGACTAATTTTCTTTCATCAAGATATCAGAAAAATAGATTTCCCGTAGGAAGCAAAAATGAGCCAAAGAAGATAAATGTGTCTGTGTGAATTAGCATCTCTCCAAACAAAGTAATAAGTAGGATCTTGAAGTTTAAACAATTTCAAATGTCTATAAGGTAAATAAATTTAAAATTAAAAAAAAATTTATGAAAGATGAGTTACAATGGTTGCAAAGTAAGCAGTCTTCTAATAAGTCTTACTTTTGGTATATTTTTGGCTTGATCCAACTTTGTGCCATTTGAGCTAAAATTTAATTCAGCATCTTTTGTGCCTCTACTATGAATAAGGTTCTATACTAGATGTTTTGGGTGACTCAGAGATGACATACAACTTGAATCAGATTGATACAAGAACAATAATAGAGGTACAAAAATGTTTTAGAGGGAAAATAGCTAAGGAATGAGACTAATTCCAAGTAGTAAAATTTGGGTATGGTTCACAGAGTTGGAATTTGAGCTAGACGGTGAGAAATGATCCAGTACTTTGAGTAACAGATATGGGAGTGGGGAAGAGGTTTCCAAGCATCAGAATAATTTGAAAATCGTAAGGAAGACATAGAAGGCAAGAAAGTACAAAGCCATTTGGAACAGGGTTCCAAATCCAGATAATGATTTGGAGAGGGAAATCTTGGCACGCAGGAGACTATTTTTAATGTTATTTCAGTAATCCAGAGGAACACTGAGGAGAGCCTGAGCTCAGACAGTGATGATGGGAGGAGATATAAGGAAGTGCATATGAAAGAAGGTATAGAAATGTATTTGATATTTTAAGGCCTTAGGTAAGATGAACTTTTAAAAATGAAATTTCTCCTTTTCATAAACAGACTTTTGATAATAATCTAAACTTAGTTTGAAAAGATAATTCAAATCTCAAAGAAATTTAAATAATCATGGTGAAAATACATGAATATTCACCTATTTTTCCAATAAAAAGATGAATCTTTAGATTGGAAAAATATAGCATAAATACCAGACTACTGTGAAAAGACGAATAAGAGAGTGGTGAATTGTTTTAAGTTCAATTGTTTAGTCTTAATTAAACTGTATTCTAGGGTATGAAAAACTTATGGTTGTGGCCACAGGCGAAATATTGTGATTCTGAAGGGCCCTGTAGAACGGGGATGAATAGGATGCAGAGATGGATAACAACTGTTTCAATTTGTGTAAGAGGTGTGTGTGTGTGTGTGTGTGTGTGTGTGTGTGTGTGTGTGTGTGTGTGGTGTGTTAGATGTGGGTAGAGGGATGCATCTTCTAGGAAAAGAATACTGAATTTAACAACAATTCCTAGAATCTGGAAGAGAATTGAAGAGTAGATTATTGTGTACATAGAAAAAATGTGTTAAATATTAGGAAACATCAGAAGTTCAAAGAACAAATCGTGCTCAACTTTGTTCCTTTTTATTTAAAATTTTTATTATATCAGTACTATATGTTCATGAAAGAAAATTTGAATCACCCAGAAAAGTATACAAAATGAATAATCTAAACATAAACTTCATTGACATTTGTGTATATTTCTTGCCCTTAGTTTTGAGACTTCTATGTAATGTATTTAGAAATAATTTTTAGATTTAATTATTTTAAATAAAAATATGCAAATATCATTTATTTTAAAAAGATTTTATCAAATTATTCTTCAAAACTTATAATGAAAATTATCAGTCCCTGTCCTATTATTTCCAACCGCAGGTACAACTACTTTTTTTTTAATTGACGTATGGTCGATTTACAATGTTGTGTTAGTTTCAGGTGTACAGAAAAATGATTCAGTTATACATATATATATATATATATATATATATATATATTCTTTTTCAGATTTTTTTCAGAAGCAACTACTTTTGACTGTTTTAGCTGTTTCTTCTGGAATTTATTTTTGTATTTACAATAACAGATTTTTCTGTGACACGACTTTCTAGATCTATTGACTTCCTATTATGGAAGATGAGGATTTGGTCTCTCGCTCCAGCATTACCCTTCACCCCTCTCCCTACTTACACATCTACCCACATCTACTTTCTTTTCTCCCATGTTGTTATGTCACAACTTTTTGGTTAAATAAATATTTAGTGTCTATAGTACTATGATGATTATATAAATATTATTTACATTCTAGCTCTTCAGTATACTATTGTCATATTTCCTTTCTGGTGAAATTTTTTTGTTTTCAGTAGAGATCTTTTTTATTGCTTAGTTTTTAATGTGCTTATCATTAAGTAAATTGCTTATCAATTCATTCAAACACATAAAACAGTCCCTCAGTTTCATTGTTTTCTTGGTGAAATATTTAGGTGACATATTTTGGTGACTGATCTGGAGCCATGTGACCTCTGAGCCTGATGCTCAGCTGGTCCTGGGACTTTCTTCCTTTCACAGTCATCCTAAGGGCTAACTTCACCTTTTTCCTGAATGGGATCCTCTTTTTTTCTGGATTTCACATTTTCCTATTTGTAGGTTTATAACCTTGTTTTGGTGGAACATCATTCTGTGGCTTCCTGAGAAATAATTCATGGAAGTATACTTTTTGAGACTTTGTATGTCTGAAAATGTCCTTATTTTGCCCTCACTCTTGATTAATAGTTTCTAGGCATAGAAGTCTAGGTCGGGAATAATTTTTTCTTCAGAATTTTGAAGTTATTTCTCTCCTTTTCTCTTTTTTGGTTCATCTTTCCCTCTTTTTTTTTTTTTTTTTTGCGGTACGCGGGCCTCTCACTGTTGTGGCCTCTCCCGCTGCGGAGCACAGGCTCCGGACGCGCAGGCCCAGTGGCCATGGCCCACGGGCCCAGCCGCTGCGTGGCATGTGGGATCTTCCCGGACTGGGGCACGAACCCGCGTCCCCTGCATCGGCAGGCGGACTCTCAACCACTGCGCCACCAGGGAAGCCCTATCTTTCCCTCTTTTTAAATAAAAGCAAATAAAAGTAAGCATGTATATACACATATATGTATAGATTCCAACTAATCCTTCTTTAGTCCCACCTATACCCCTACCTTTAGTACTATTTCCAGTTTCTGAGTCTTTCTGGGATTATGCAATGTAAGTCAGCTAATGATTTGGCTCCCTCAATCATATCTTCTTGTTCTGTTAAATTGGTTACTTTTCAAATCCAAAATTTTATTTTTATTGTTTACTTTCTATTGTCTTCTTCTTTCCCATATCCTTTGTGCTTTTGGCATTACTTTAAAAATTACTAAAATTTACTTTAAAATTACTAAAATTACTTTAAAAATTTATTTACTGGCAGTGTAGTAGGATTTTGTGAGGGAATGGAGATACACTCATGTGTTCAATATGCAACTATTTGGTCTCTCTGGAATTTTTTTCTCACTTAATGTTCTACTTTATGAAAGTTCCTATATTATTACACACTCTTGTATAAACAGTTAAATAAAAGTCAAATGTTTTCATAATATTGCATGAAATGAATATACCATCTTTCTTACCCTTTCTTTTATTATTATATATTTCAGTGATCACTGTTGACTGAAAAAAAAATCTCACTACATGAGAGTTGTGAGTTAAGTTTTATTTGGGGCAAAATGATGACTATAGCCCAGGAGACAGCATCTCAGATAGCTTTGAGGAAGTGCTCCAAAGAGGAAGGGGCACGTGATTTTAGTGAAGGGTGGGGGGCACGTGCAGTCAGCACACATTTGGGCAGAAGACTGCTACTAGTCATGAGGAGCAGAGGTCACTGTTAATGATTTTAGTGCTTTTCTAGGTATGAGAAGATGCAGGAATTTGTGCTCATAAAATCTTCTTTTGAAAATATCTAACTTTCTGCAGGCCTGTTCTGCCAGTTTTTCCCAGAACACAGTGTGCCTCATTCCTGATCTCCACCCTGAACTCCTTTCAGGGTGTGTTGAAGGTCAATGACTTTAGTGGTAGTGACCTTATCCTTGCAGAGGCAGATGGCAAGTGCTGATTTGTAGTTGGGATCACGAATGAGCATGCTTCTGTAAAAAATTTTTTTGGTATGTGGAAAATGATGTTAACTAAGATGGAATTTACTAATGGTAGGCTGCTGGATTCTATTGATGTATTTGACCCTGTCCTATTAACATTTTTTTTTAGTGACTTTGATGAAGTAATCTTTCAAAGGTCTCTTCTGCCTGTAGGATGAGGTTTAGGACAGATTCAGTTTATTTTTCATGATTCCAGAAGGCCTAACTTGGATAGAAGTTTTAAGAAGACAGATTTGCGTTCAATAAAAGAAAAAATTTTCTGATATTTAGAGTCAATTAGAAAAGAAACAGGGCTGCTTGGTGTGTATCTAGGCCCTTCTTTACTAAACAGTGAGCTCTAGGAGGATGGGGGCCATCTGATTCCCTAAAGTCCAACCAACCCCTCACACAGTGCTGTCATAGGTGGACACTTAATAAACATTTATTTAATGTTGAAAGCATTTATGCTATTTTACCACCAGATAAAGTTGTAGAAGCAGAGATGCCTGTTCTTAGTGAAAAGTTTACCTCCTAAAATCCATTCTATCTCTGAAATACTCAGCATCCAACAGGAGACCCTAAAAGCCAACAACTGGTAGCATGGGGAAAAAACTGAATCCAATATCTAAAAGTCTCCTTTTTGACATCTGTTTAGAACTGTTATCATTAGTGATACCAAGTTAGATAGATAACTACTTGGATATGTTGTTTATTTCAATAGTCAGAAGATTAATGACCTAATTTGCTTTAGTAGTGAGTGTTTCCCATGTCTCCATCTTTTCTGCCTTGTAATCACAGGTCATTGTTCTCTACAAAATCTTGATTACAGAGAGAGTTGTTTGTCCCCTGTTGATATCCTCTTAATTTAGGAGAATCATTGCATTTCAATCATCCTTCTGCCAAAATAATGAAAAAAAATCAAATTACCTAATCAGATACAAAACAGTCACAGATTCTTGTATTTAATAATTTTTATCATTTTATAAGTTAACAACTTCCTTGCATGTGTATTTGCCTTTTTTCTTAATATACATATTTTGCCTACATAATCGTCATTATTTTGCCTTAGTTACATGCTTAGAGTGGCCTAGGAATTAAATGGAATTTGCAAATGGCAAAACTTCAGTTCTTTATAAGCCATCTGAGTGTAAAGCTCAAAGTTATAACAATTTGTAAAATTCCTGAAAGAGACATGTCTTTTAGTACTTTTCCTTATGTTGCTAAATAGTCTGTCTGGTTTCACTGACTTACAGCCAGCCATTTCAAAATTGAATATGGAATTAGTAAGTCTTGAAAATATTTCCCTGGACCTATTCAAATAGGGTTAATCTACATCTGAATGCTCATAGCACTTCATCTTGATGTCTCATATCATTTATCCCTTTTGACACAGTACTTGTAGTGGGCTAAAAAGGGCTAAATATCTCCAGGGCACTATCCATGATTGATTCCTCTGGATTTCTTGAAAACCATTACCCAGAGCTCAATAAATATTTGTGAAATAGATTGAATTAAGTATATATTTGAATCCATATTTTGTGGTGATAAAAGCACATTGTGTAAATGTAGCAGAGAGAAAATAATATTTTATTAACTAACATCAGGATTCCTGTTGTAAAGGGAACGACCTGGTCTAGAAAAATACCTTCATAAACTGCTTTGTCAGGTGGAAGGTGATGCCCTCAAGGAAAGCATGAATAAGAAATGAATAGGGATATCTGGGTGTCAGTGAGCAAAAAAAGAGGAAGGGAAGGAGGCAGATAAAGGTGTCTGTGTTGAGGGGAGAGCTTGCCAAACCACGTGGCAGGAGGCTGCAGGCTCTAAAGGAAGTGGGACATTCCAGCTTTGGGGTGTTTAATAATGCCCAGGACTACATGTGGCAGTTGAAAGTGTTTGTATTGTTCTATGTAAACCCCCTTAGTACACAACTCCAGGGGATATGGTTCACTGAGTACAGTAATATATTGAACATACCAGTGAGAGCCCAAACCTTCATTCAAGGCTATGACAGAAACTTACCTTGAGTGAGTAGTTTGGAGAAGGAGTAATCAAGGAAATCAGGCTGAGTCCCACATTTGGTTTGGTATAGAGCATAAAAAAGAGAATAGCTACTGGAACTGAGATATAAAAATCAGAGATTTGGAGCTGTCAGTGAGAGTTAGCAGAAGTCATTGGACTCTACATAGCATTTAGGGTAAACGATAGTCTTCTTGATTTTATTTAAAAGTCAGAGGGCAACCAGCAGAAGCAAGAAGAACTACAATCCTGCAGCCTGTGGAACAAAAACCACATTCACAGAAAGATAGACAAGATGAAAAGGCAGAGGGCTATGTACCAGATGAAGGAACAAGATAAAACCCCAGAAAAACAACTAAATGATGGAGATAGGCAGCCTTCCAGAAAAAGAATTCAGAATAATGATAGTGAAGATGATCCAGGACCTCGGAAAAAGAATGGAGGCAAAGATCGAGAAGACGCAAGAAATGTTTAACAAAGACTTAGAAGAATTAAAGAACAAACAATACAATAACTGAAATGAAAACTACACTAGAAGAAATCAATAGCAGAATAACAGGCAGAAGAACGGATAAGTGACCTGGAAGACAGAATGGTGGAATTCACTGCTGCAGAACAGAATAAAGAAAAAAAGAATGAAAAGAAATGAAGACAGCCTAAGAGACCTCTGGGCCAAGATTAAATGCAACAACATTCACATCATAGGGATCCCAGAAGGAGAAGAGAGAGAGAAAGGACCAGAGTAAATATTTGAAGAGATTATAGTCGAAAACTTCCCTAACATGGGAAAGGAAATAGCTACCGAAGTCGAGGAAGCGCAGCGAGTCCCATACAGGATAAACCCAAGGAGAAACATGCCGAGACACATAGTAATCAAATTGGCAAAAATTAAAGACAAAAATTATTGAATGCAGCAAGGGAAAAATGACAAATAACATACAAGGGAACTCCCATAGGTTAACAGCTGATTTCTCAGCAGAAACTCTACAAGCCAGAAGGGAGTGGCATGATATACTTAAAGTGATGAAGGGGAAGGACCTACAACCAAGATTACTCTACCCGGCAAGGATATCATTCAGATTTGATGGAGAAATCAAAAGCTTTACATACAAGCAAAAGCTAAGAGAATTCAGCACCACCAAACCAGCTCTACAACAAATGCTAAAGGAACTTCTCTAAGTGGGAGACACAAGAGAAGAAAAGGACCTACAAAAACAAACCCAAAACAATTAAGAAAATGGTCATAGGAACATACATGTTGATAGTTACCTTAAATGTGAATGGATTAAATGCTCCAACCAAAAAAACACAGGCTTGCTGAATGGATACAAAAACAAGAAACATCATTATGCTATCTACAAGAGACCCACTTCAGATCTAGGGACACATACAGACTGAGAATGAGGGGTTGGAAAAAGATATTCCATGCAAATGGAAATCAAAAGAAAGCTGGAGTAGCAATACTCGTATCGATAAAATAGACTTTAAAATAAAGAATGTTACAAGAGACAAGGAAGGACACTACATAATGATCAAGGGATCAATCCAAGAAGAAGATATAACAATTATAAATATATATGCACCCAAAATAGGAACACCTCAATACATAAGGCAACTGCTAACTGCTCTAAAATAGAAAATCGACAGTAACACAATAATAGTGGGGGACTTTAACACCTCACACCAATGGACAGATCATCCAAAATGAAAATAAATAAGGAAACAGAAGCTTTAAATGACACAATAGAACAGATAGATTTAATTGATATTTATAGGACATTACATCCAGAAACAGCAGATTACACTTTCTTCTCAACTGTGCACAGAACATTCTCCAGGATAGATCACATCTTGGGTCACAAATCAAGCCACAGTAAATTTTTTAAAAAAATCTTTATTGGAGTATAATTGCTTTACAATGGTGTGTTAGTTTCTGGTTTATAACAAAGTGAATCAGTAATACACATATATATGTCCCCATATCTCTTCCCTCTTGTGTCTCCCTCCCTCCCACCCTCCCTATCCCACCCCTCCAGGTGGTCACAAAGCACTGAGCTGATCTCCCTGTGCTATGCGGCTGCTTCCCACTAGCTATCTAGTTACGTTTGGTAGTGTATATATATCCATGCCTCTCTCTCTTTTTGTCACAGCTTATCCTTCCTGCTCCCCATATCCTCAAGTCCATTCTCTAGTAGGTCTGTGTCTTTATTACTGTCTTACACCTAGGTTCTTCATGACATTTTTTTTTTCTTAAATTCCATATATATGTGTTAGCATATGGTATTTCTCTTTCTCTTTCTGACTTCACTTTGTATGGCAGACTCTAGGTCTATCCACCTCATTACAAATAGCTCAATTTCATTTCTTTTTATGGCTGAGTAATATTCCATTGTATATATGTGCCACATCTTCTTTATCCATTCATCCGATGATGGACACTTAGGTTGTTTCCATCTCCGGGCTATTGTACATAGAGCTGCAATGAACATTTTGGTACATGACTCTTTTTGAATTATGGTTTTCTCAGGGTATATGCCCAGTAGTGGGATTGCTGGGTCATATGGTAGTTCTATTTGTAGTTTTTTAAGGAATCTCCATACTGATCTCCATAGGGGCTGTACCAATTCACATTCCCACCAGCAGTGCAAGAGTGTTCCATTTCCTCCACACCCTCTCCAGCATTTATTGTTTGTAGATTTTTTGATGATGGCCATTCTGACTGGTGTGAGATGATATCTCATTGTAGTTTTGATTTGCATTTCTCTAATGATTAATGATGTTGAGCATTCTTTCATGTGTTTGTTGGCAGTCTGTATATCTTCTTTGGAGGAATGTCTATTTAGGTTTCTGCCCATTTTTGGATTGGGTTGTTTGTTTTTTGTGTTATTGAGCGGCATGAGCTGCTTGTAAATTTTAGAGATTAATCCTTTGTCAGATGCTTCATTTGCAAATATTTTCTCCCATTCTGAGGGTTGTCTTTTCATCTTGTTTATGGTTTCCTTTGCTGTGCAAAAGCTTTGAAGTTTCATTAGGTTCCATTTGTTTTTGTTTTTATTTCCCTTTCTCTAGGAGGTGGGTCAAAAAGGATCTTGCTGTGATTTATGTCATAGAGTGTTCTGCCTATGTTTTCCTCTAAGAGTTTGATAGTTTCTGACCTTACATTTAGATCTTTAATCCATTTTGAGCTTATTTTTGTGTATGGTGTTAGGGAGTGATCTAATCTCATACTTTTACATGTACCTGTCCAGTTTTCCCAGCACCACTTATTGAAGAGGCTGTCCTTTCTCCACTGTACATCCCTGCCTCCTTTATCAAAGATAAGGTGACAATATGTGCGTGGGTTTGTCTCTGGGCTTTCTATCCTGTTCCATTGATCTATCTTTCTGTTTTTTTGTGCCAGTACCATACTGTCTTGGTTACTGTAGCTTTATAGTATAGTCTGAAATCAGGGAGCCTGATTCCTCCAGCTCCATTTTTCGTTCTTAAGATTGCTTTGGCTTTTCGGGGTCTGTTGTATTTCCATACAAATTGTGAAATTTTTTGTTCTAGTTCTGTGAAAAATGCAAGTGGTAGTTTGATAGGGATTGCATTGAATCTGTAGATTGCTTTGGTTAGTAGAGTCATTTTCACAATGTTGATTCGTCCAATCCAAGAACATGGTATATCTCTCCATCTATTTGTATCATCTTTAATTTCTTTCATCAGTGTGTTATAATTTTCTGCATACCCGACTTTTGTCTCCTCAGGTAGGTTTATTTTTAGGTATTTCATTCTTTTTGTTCCAATGGCAAATGGGAGTGTTTCCTTCATTTCTCTTTCAGATTTTTCATCATTAGTGTATAGGAATGCCAGAGGTTTCTGTGCATTAATTTTGTATCCTCCTACTTTACCAAATTCATTGATTAGCTCTAGTAGTTTTCTGGTAGCATCTTTAGGATTCTCTATGTATAGTATCATGTCATCTGCAAACAGTGACAGCTTTACTTCTTCTTTTCCAATTTGGATTCCTTTTATTTCCTTTTCTTCTCTGATTGCTGTGGCTAAAACTTCCAAAACTATATTGAAGAGAGTGGGCAACCTTGTCTTGTTCCTGATCTTAGTGGAAATGCTTTCAGTTTTTCACGATTGAGGACGATGTTGGCTGTGGGTTTGTCCTATATGGCCTTTATTATGTTGAGGATAGTTCCCTCTATGCCTACTTTCTGCAGGGTTTTTGTCATAAATGGTGTTGAATTTTGTCGAAAGCTTTCTCTGCATCTATTGAGATGATCATATGTTTTTTCTCCTTCAGTTTGTTAATATGGTGTATCACGTTGATTGATTTGTGTATATTGAAGAATCATTGCATTCATGGAATAAACCCCCCCTTGATCATGGTGTATGATCCTTTTAATGTGCTCTTGGATTCTGTTTGCTAGAATTTTGTTGAGGATTTTTGCATCTATGTTCACCAGTGATATCGGCCAGTAGTTTTCTTTTGTTGTGACATCCTTGTCTGGTTTTGGTATCAGGGTGATGGTGGCCTCGTAGAATGAGTCTGGGAGTGTTCCTCCCTCTGCTATATTTTGGAAGAGTTTGAGAAGGATAGGTGTTAGCTCTTCTCTAAATGTTTGATAGAATTCGCCTGTGAAGCCATCTGGTCCTGGGCTTTTGTTTGTTGGAAGATTTTTAATCACAGTTTCAATTTCAGTGTTTGTGATTGGTCTGTTCATATTTTCTATTTCTTCCTGATTCAGTCTTGGCAGTTTGTGCATTTCTAAGAATTTGTCCATTTCTTCCAGATTGTCCATTTTATTGGCATAGAGTTGCTTGTAGTAATCCCTCATGATTTTTTGTATTTCTGCAGTGTCAGTTGTTACTTCTCCTTTTTCATTTCTGATTCTATTGATTTGAGTCTTCTCCCTTATTTTCTTGATGAGTCTGGCTAATGGTTTATCAATTTTGTTTATCTTCTCAAAGAACCAGCTTTTAGTTTTATTGATCTTTGCTATTGTTTCCTTCATTTCTTTTTCATTTATTTCTGATCTGATTTTTATGATTTCTTTCCTTCTGCTAACTCTGGGGTTTTTTTGTTCTTCTTTCTCTACTTGCTTTAGCGGCAAGGTTAGGTTGTTTATTCGAGATGTTTCCTGCTTCTTAAGGTGGGCTTGTATTGCTATAAACTTCCCTCTTAGAACTGCTTTTGCTGCATCGCATAAGTTTTGGGTCATCGTGTCTCCATTGTCGTTTTTTTCTAGGTATTTTTTGATTTCCTCTTTGATTTCTTCAGTGATCACTTCGTTATTAAGTAGTATATTGTTCAGCCTCCATGTGTTTGTATTTTTCACAGATCTTTTCCTGTAATTGATTTGTAGTCTCATAGTGTTGTGGTCAGAAAAGATACCTGATATGATTTCAATTTTCTTAAATTTACCAAGGCTTGATTTGTGACCCAAGATATGATCTGTCCTGGAGAATGTTCCATGAGCACTTGAGAAAAATGTGTATTCTGTTGTTTTTGGATGGAGTGTCCTATAAATATCAATTAAGTCCATCCTGTTTAATGTATCATTTAAAGCTTGTGTTTCCTTATTTATTTTCATTTTGGATGATCTGTCCATTGGTGAAAGTGGGGTGTTGAAGTCCCCTACTATGAATGTGTTACTGTCGATTTCCCCTTTTATGGCTGCTAGTTTTTGCCTTATGTATTGAGGTGCTCCTATGTTGGGTGCATAAATATTTACAATTGTTATATCTTCTTCTTGGATCGATCCCTTAATCATTATGTAGTGTCCTTCTTTGTCTCTTCTGATAGTCCTTATTTTAAAGTCTATTTTGTCTGATATGAGAATTGCTACTCCAGCTTTCTTTTGGTTTCCATTTGCATGGAATATCTTTTTCCATCCCCTTACTTTCAGTCTGTATGTGTCTCTAGGTCTGAAGTGGGTCTCTTGTAGACAGCATATATATGGGTCTTGTTTTTGTATCCATTCAGCCAATCTGTGTCTTTTGGTGGGAGCATTTAGTCCATTTACATTTAAGGTAATTATCGATATGTATGTTCCTATTCCCATTTTCTAAATTGTTTTGGGTTCGTTATTATAGGACTTTTCCTTCTCTTGTGTTTTTGTCTAGAGAGTGTAGGCTTCCTGGTGGAGGGGACTAGTGCTTGTGTTCTGGTGGATGAGGCCGGATCTTGTCTTTCTGGTGGGCAAGTCCACGTCTGGTGGTGTGTTTTGGGGTGTCTGTGGACTTATTATGACTTTAGGTAGCCTCTCTGCTAATGGGTGGGGTTGTGTTCCTGTCTTGCTAGTTGTTTGGCATAGAGTGTACAGCACTGTAGCTTGCTGGTCATTGACTGACGCTGGCTGCTGGTGTTGATATGGTGAAATCTGGGAGATTTTCACCATTTGATATTATGTGCAGCTGGAAGGTTTCTTGTGGACCAGTGTCCTGAACTTGGCTCTTCCACCTCAGAGGCATAGCACTGACTCCTGGCTGCAGCACCAAGAGCCTTTCATTCACACGGCTCAGAATAAAAGGGAGAAAAATTAGAAAGAAAGAATTAGTAGAAGTAGAAGGAAAGAAAGAAAGAAAGAAAGAAAGAAAGAAAGGAGGGAGGGATGGAGGGAAGATGGAAGAAAGGAAGGAGGGAAGGAAGGAAAAAAGAAAGAAATAAAGAAGATAAAGTAAAATAAAGTAAGATAAAATAAAGTTATTAAAATAAAAAATTATTATTAAGAAAAACAATTAAAAAAAAAACCAGATGGATAGAAACCTAGGACAAATGGTGAAAGCAAAGCTATACAGAGAAAATCTCACACAGAAGCATACACATACACACTCACAGAAAGAGGAAAAGGGGAAAAAATCATAAATCTTGCTCTCAAAGTCCATCTCCTCAATTTGGGATGATACGTTGTCTAAAGGAGGGAAGGAAGGAAGGAAGGGAAGAAGGGAGGAAGGGAGGATGGGAGGAAGGAAAGAAAGAAAGAAAGAAAAAGAAAGAAGATAAAGTAAAATAAAATAAGGTAAGATATAATAAAATAAAGTTATTAAAGTAAAAAATAATTGTTAAGGAAAAAAATTTTAAAAAAATCAGAAGGATAGAACCCTAGGATAAATGGTGGAATCAAAGCTATACAGATAAAATCTCACACAGAAGCATACATATACACACTCACAAAAAGAGGAAAAGGGGAAAGAATCGTAAATCTTGCTCTCAAAGTCCACCTCCTCAATTTGGGATGATTCATTGTCTATTCATGTATTCCACAGATGCAGGGTACATCAAGTTGATTGTGGAGCTTTAATCCGCTGCTTCTGAGGCTGCTGGGAGAGATTTCCCTTTCTCTTCTTTGTTCTCACAGCTCCCGGGGCTCAGCTTTGGATTTTGCCCCGACTCTGTTTGTAGGTCACCAGAGGGTGTCTGTTCTACACTCAGACAGGACAGGGTTAAAGGAGCAGCTGCTTCAGGGACTCTGGCTCACTCAGGCCAGGGGGAGGGAGGGGCACGGAGTGTGGGGTGAGCCTGCAGTGGCAGAGGCCAGCAGGACGTTGTACCAGCCTGAGGTGCACCGAAGCCACAGTAAATGTAAGAAAATTGAAATCATATCAAGCATATTTTCTTACCACAACACTATGAGATTGGAAATGAATTACAGGCAAAAAATTGTAAAAAACACAAACACATGGAGGCTAAACAACATGTTAGTAAATAACCAAGAGATCACTGAAGAAATCAAAGAGGAAATCAAAAAATACCTAGAGACAAATGACAAGGAAAACACGATGATCCAAAACCTATGGGATGCAGCAAAAGCAGTTCTAAGCGGGAAGTTTATAGCCCTACAAGCCTACCTCAAGAAACAAGAAAAATCTCAAATAAACAATGTAACCTTACACCTAAAGGAACTAGAGAAATAAGAACAAACAAAACCTGAAATTAGGAGAAGGAAAGAAATCATAAAGATCAGAGCAAAAATAAATGAAATAGAAACAAAGAAAGCAATAGCAAGGATCAATAAAACTAAAAGCTGGTTCTTTGAGAAGATAAACAAAATTGATAAACCATTAGCCAGACTCCTCAAGAAAAAGAGGGAGAGGACTCAAATCAATAAAATTAGAAATGAAAAAGGAGAAGTTATAAAAGATACCGGAGAAATACAAAGCATCCTAAGAGACTACAACAAGCAACACTATGCCAATAAAATGACAATCTGGAAGAAATGGACACATTCTTAGAAAGGTATAACCCTCCTTGACTGAACTAGGAAGAAATAGAAAATATGAACAGACCAGTCACAAGCAATGAAATTGAAACTGTGATTAAAAATCTTCCAACAGGGCTTACCTGGTGGCGCAGTGGTTGAGAGTCCGCCTGCCGATGTAGGGGCCCAGGTTCGTGCCCCGGTCTGGGAGGATCCCACATGCTGTGGAGCGGCTGGGCCTGTGAGCCATGGCCGCTGATCCTGCGCGACTGGATCCTGTGCTCCGCAGCGGGAAAGGCCACAACAGCGAGAGGCCTGCATACCACAAAAAACAAAACAAAACACATCTTCCAACAAACAAAAGTCCGGGACCAGATGGCTTCACAGGTGAATTCTATCAAACATTTAGAGAAGAGCTAACACCCATCCTTCTCAAACTCTTCCAAAAAATTGCAGAGGAAGGAACACTCCCAAAGTAATTCTGTGAGGCCACCATCACCCTGATACCAAAACCAGAGAAAGATACTACAAAAAAAGGAAATTACAGACCAATATCACTGATGAATATAGATTCAAAAATTCTCAACAAAGTACTAGCAAGGAGAATCCAAAATACATTAAAAGGATCATACACCATGATCAAGTGGGATTTATCCCAGGGATGCAAGGATTCTTCAATATACATAAATCAATCAATGTGATAAGCCATATTAACAAAATGAAGAATAAAAACCATATGATCATCTTAGTAGATGCAGTAAAAGCTTTTGACAAAATTCAACACCCATTTTTGACAAAACCTCTCCAGAAAGTGGGCATAGAGGGAACCTACCTCAACATAGTAAAGGCCATATATGACCACCCCACAGCAAACATCATTCTTAATGGTGAAAAACTGAAAGCATTTCCTCTAAGATCAGGAACAAGACAAGGATGTCCACTCTCACCACTATTATTCAACATTGTTTTGGAAGTCCTAGCCTTGGTAATCAGAGAAGAAAAAGAAATAAAAGGAATACAAATTGGAATAGAAGAAGTAAAACTGTCACTGTTTGCAGATGATGTGATACTATACATAGAGAATCCTGAAGATGCTACCAGAAAGCTACTAGAGCCAATCAATGAATTTGGTAAAGTTGCAGGATACAAAATTAATGCACAGAAATCTCTTGCATTCCTGTATACTAATGATGAAAAATCTGAAAGAGAAATTAATGAAACATTCCCATTTACCACTGCAACAAAAAGAATAAAATACCTAGGAATAAACCTACCTAGCGAGACAAAAGACCTGTATGCAGAAAACTATAAGACACTGATGAAAGAAATTAAAGGTGATGCCAACAGATGGAGAGATATACCATGTTCTTGGATTGGAAGAATCAATATTGTGAAAATGACTGTACTACCCAAAGCAATCTACAGATTCAATGTAATCCCTATCAAATTACCAATGGCATTTTTTATGGAACTAGAACAAAAATCTTAAAATTTGTATGGAGACACAAAAGACCCCAAATAGCCAAAGCAGTCTTGAGGCAAAAAAGCGGAGCTGGAGTAATCAGACTCCCTGAGTTCAGACTATGCTACAAAGCTACAGTAATCAAGACAGTGTGGTACTGGCATGAAAACAGAAACATAGATCAATGGAACAAGATAGAAAGCCCAGAGATAAACCCATGCACCTATGGTCAACTAATCTATGACAAAGGTGGCAAGGATATACAATGGAGAAAAGACAGTCTCTTCAATAAGTAGTGCTGGGAAAACTGGACAGCTACATGTAAAAGAATGAAATTAAAACACTCCCTAACACCATAAACAAAAATAAACTCAAAATGGATTAGAGACATAAATGTAATACCGGACACTATAAAACTCTTAGAGGAAAACATAGGAAGAGTACTCTTTCACATAAATCACAGCAATATCTTTTTTGATCCACCTCTTAGAGTAATGGAAATAAAAACCAGAATAAACAAATGGGACCTAATGCAACTTCAAAGCTTTTGCACAGCCAAGGAAACCATAAACAAGACAAAAAGACAACCCTCAGACTGGGAGAAAATATTTGCAAATGTAACAAGAGACAAAGGATTAATCTCCAAAATATATAAACAGCTCATGAAGCTCAATATTAAAAAAATAAAGAACCCAATCCAAAAATGGGCAGAAGACCTAAATAGACATTTCTCCAAAGAAGACATACAGATAGCCAAGAAGCACATGAAAAGCTGCTCAACATCACTAATTATTAGAGAAATGTAAATCAAAACTACAATGAGGTATCACCTCACACCAGTTAGAATGGGCATCATCAGAAAATCTACAAACAACAAATGCTGGAGAGGGTGTGAAGAAAAGGGAACCCTCTTGCACTGTTGGTGGGAATGTAAATTGATACAGCCACTATGGAGAACAGTATGGAGGTTCCTTAAAACTTAAAATAGAATTACCATATGATCCAGCAATCCCACTACTGGGCATATACTGAGAGAAAACCATAATTCAAAGAGACACATGCACCCCAATGTTCATTTCAGCACTATTTACAATAGCCAGGTCATGGAAGCAACCTAAATGCCCATCGACAGACGAATTGATAAGGAAGATGTGGTACGTATATACAATGGAATATTAATCAGCCATAAAAAGGAATGAAATTGGATCATTTGTAGAGACGTGGATGGATCTAGAGACTGTCATACAGAGTGAAGTCAGAAAGAGAAAAACAAATATCATATATTAACGCATATACGTGGAACCTAGAAAAATGGTACAGATGAACCGGTGGCAGGGCAGAAATTGAGACACAGATGTAGAGGACAAATGTATGGACACCAAGGGTGGAAAGCGGAGGGGGGCGTGGTTGTGGTGGTGTGATGAATTAGGCTTTGGGATTGACATGTATACACTGATGTGTATAACATTGATGACTAATAAGGACCTGCTGTATAAAAAAAAAAAAGAAGAAAGTCAAAGACATTGTGAACTCAGATGATACCTGGGTTACATAGGCATGGCTTAGATTATCAAAAGCCTAAGTTTTCTTCACCTCCCCAATAATAGGTAATCCAATTTTCTGACAACTGGCTAGAAATTCAGTAAGGGCCAGAAGTTACCAAATTACATAACCTATGATATCACTTAAATTTAAGTGAGTTGCCTCATGATAAAGCTAGCTGTATTAGAAAAAATAAGTGAACAGTATAATGTGTCAGGCACTGTTTAAGGACTTTACATACATCACTTGTGGATCTTATATGTATTAACTCTTCACAACAAACTTACAAATAAACAGCTTTTTACTCTAATTTGACAGAGGGGAGACTGAGGCATGAAAACGTAAGTCAGTTGCCTAAGCTCCCAGGGCCAGTAAATAGCAGGGCTGGGATTTGAACCTAGGTAGTCTAGTTTCAGACCCACGTTCTTAATAACTATAGCTATTCTGCACTGCTATACATTTTAGCATAGTCAAAAGTCTGAGCCATAGAAGAAGGTGAAACCATCTTAAGGTTTTAAGTAAAAAGAAAGGTACATCAGCCCGCGAAAACAGCCCTGCCTAGCTGTTCAGCACTATTGTTACTTACCTATGTTAGGAACTGTTCTGAGTTATTTAATGTTTTGTTTTGTCATTTGTTCAACTTTAAAATGAGAACTATGCCTACTCTTATGCCTTTCCTGGGAAAGTTTTGAGGCAAAATGAATACATAGTTGAAATATTTCATCAGTGTAGATAGAGGTCCCATAGAAATTACAAGGTTGTGTATGAATACTACAGATAATTTGAACCTTCAACTAATGGTCCAGTGGAAATGGATAATGCCTCAACAACTGTTTGAGTTGAAAGGTGGAAATTATCAGTAATTCAAGTTTTGAAGGACATTTCCTAAACCTTAAATATTTTCTCAGTGATGTAATCAGCTGTGAGGAAAAACAGGTGCTGGACTGGGTAACTCCTCTGCCTTAGCCAGACTTAAATTTTTTTAAATTTTATTTCTAATTTTCATTTTATTGTTTTAATGTCATGTCACCTGTACACACTAAATTCATCATGTAAAGAGGGCTTGGTATGCTACTCTTTATTAGTCCTCAGTGTGGTCAAAGGCATAAGTGAGAGAGGAACTGGCAAGCAAATTAAAGGCCTTGGATCAGAGTCTGTAGGAAACGAAATGGTGGCAGTCCATCTATCACCCCCAGTGTCTGGCAATTTCAATGCAATTACACTAGACTCAAGACACTAAATATAAAGTGTTACACAAACAGATTTAAAATGGGTGAGTTGGAAGCCTATAGCACTTTACCAGGATTAATACAACAGACGCTATGAAGAGACAGAAAGAGTCCCAGTATACGTTCAATTCCCCCAAAATAGCAATTTCAGCAGAAGCTTCATAATGCAATATAATAACATTATCTTTCCATTTATAGTTCAAAATATTATGATTGCTTCCCATGAGGGCAGAGAGCTTTGTAAAAGGGAAAGGTTATGATAAAGGCAGAGAAAGACAAGCTAAAAAAGGAAAAACAAGATCATCTAAAATGAAAACTTCAGTTTGTGAAAAAGAAAATACTTGGCTGATATTGTATTATTTATTCTAAAAACTATAATGGGGGCCTAGGGGAGGGGAAAAGATGATGAGGCAGGAAGGAAGAATAATATGAAAAACCACAGTCCTGATCCTACTTGAGAAATGTTGATACAGCCTGAGATAGATCTGGGTGATGGTAATTGACCCTGAGGCCCAGATTTCATCCAATTTTACATAACAAGGTGGATAAGTTTTAAAGAATCTTCCAGTTATTTATTTTCTTAATTTTTTAAGGGACCAATGGAGTGCTTTGTGAAGTGGAGGCTTAGACATTTCTTTATCAGTAACTCTTGTGTGATTTTTGTGGTAAGAACTCAGTGCTAGATACCATGAGGCTGTGAAAAGGAGACTTTGACTCTGCCCTTGGGAAACTTACAGTTTTATAGAGGAGATGACCTATACTTAAAATAATATTAAAAAGTTAGAAAATGGCATTCCATGAATTCCATTACATATCATTCCATGCATATTTTTATTTATGTGTTTGCTTTTACTTAGGGATTTGTTTCTAAAAGATAGAGATTGTTTTGTTTTTGTTTTTTTTTTTTTTTTTTTTTACGCGGGCCC
>NW_006793735.1:62840-141834 GCF_000442215.2 Lipotes vexillifer
GCTGTACGCGGGCCTCTCACTGTTGTGGCCTCTCCCGTTGCGGAGCACAGGCTCGGGACGCGCAGGCTCAGCGGCCATGGCTCATGGGCCCAGCCGCTCCGCAGTATGTGGGATCTTCCTGGACCGGGGCACAAACCCGTGTCCGCTGCATCGGCAGGCGGACTCTCAACCACTGTGCCACCAGGGAAGCCCTAAAAGATAGAGATTTGCTTTCTAAAAATCCCTTGGATGACACATACTATAAGAAATTCAGTTTATTTTTAATGTATTTATTAATTCTGTTGGATAGAAATTGGTTAGAGGAAAATCTATTAATATTTAATAACACCTGCTTTCTATGACACTGTATGCTCATACATAATCACAGTGAAGAATCAGAGGGCACCTTACGTTACATAATATGAAATCTTTTAAAGTTAATTTTGAATTCTGCTTTAGGTTTCTACCTTTTAGCTTGACTTAATACATCAATGCTTAAGAGGCCCTAAAATCATTTGGAGATGTATATGTTATATATAATATATAAATATTTCTATATTATATGTAATATAATATAGAAATATTTATATATTATATATAATATAATATAAAAACTCTCTAGAAATTTATGAAATTAGGGGAAAGAAAATTAATCAACTCTAGGGCTCCTATTTTTGTTAGTGATTTTGTTAATGTCACTAGCAACCCTGATCAAGCCTTAGTTTGCAATTATTACAAAAGCTACAGACTTTTCCCCTTTTAATGGGGAAATGATAGTGAATACCTCCTCAACAACTCTCCTATTCTTTGCCTTCTTCCTCTAACAAGTACCAGATCTACTTCAGACCCTCATTATTTCTTCTCTGGACTATAATAAGAACCAGCTGGACTATAATAAGAACCAGCTAATTGGTCTCACTGCCTTCTGTTTCTCTCTCCTGTAATCCAGCCCAGCTCCTGAGAAACTAATCTTGCTGAAACAAAGCATAGATCATGTCACCTTCTTGCAGAAAATCCTTCAATAATTCCCTATTACAACCTGTTCTAAGCTCGGAGAGCTTGCCTTGATTTGCAAGGCCATCACAATCCAGTTCATTCATATACCTTATATGCTCTAGTCAAAGTTAACTTTTCTGTAAACATTCCCACCTCCACCCTTAACACCATGCTATCTGGAAAGCCCTCCCTATTATATCTAGTTGTAGAAATCCTCATCATCCTGCAAAGTCTGACCTTAGCAAGTTCTTTCACCCTAACCCTGCCTTGCTCCAGCACATCACAAATCAGCCAAGGAGAAGTGAGTTTTCCTTCCTCTGAATTCCCAAACTCACTCTTTGAGCCACCCTTACAGCAGTTACCTGACTCTGCCTTGCATTGTAATGATTTGTATGCTTTTTTAATTCCCTCCTATACTGTAAAATCCTTGAAGACCAAGATCACATCTCATCATCCTTATGTCTCCCACAGTTCCTATCCCAGTGTTCTGCACATTGTTGTTGCCTAATAAATTCTTCTGCTTCAAAGGTATGTTTAATGCAATATTGACTTACCTAAAAGTTATGATTGCCATTCATCTATTGGGAGCAGTCAGGGGCCTCCAATAATTTCTTTGGGTTACTTGTTCTGAAACCCCTGACTTATTTTAGGCCACATTTCAATGTAAAATATTTTAATTAGAGTTGATAAAACTGGGCACAGTGTAACAAGAGTGGCAGAAAAGGAAATGCTGCAGATTGCACTTGTGAATTTGTTGAGCTCAGGATAAGGAAACAGCATCTGTTCCAGAAATATCTACTAGTTAAGACCCAAGAAGTCAAACATACCTAACCATTCTGCATATCACATAATTTCAGCAGGGAGGAGCCAAGAAGAAAAGGAGCAATCTACCATCTGCTAAGCCATCTGTTTCATAAGACCTATTCCTTATTTAGTGCCATTAGGGTTTTCATTTCTTTAAAAAAATGATCAGCATCATCAAAGACCCCAAATAAGAGCATATGATAACATTATCTAATAGCTATCTGAGTTAGCAGTACCTTCTATTTTTCTCAAAATTGTTTCCCTGCTGAATTATGTCCTTTGCAACGTGTTTAGTATGGAAAGAGCACAATGTGTGAATCAGAAGCCCTGAGTCTGAATCATAACTCTGCTTACTACTAACCTATCTAGGGCAGGTTGCCTACATCTGATGTTAAACCTCTTCCTAAGTAAAATGTAAATAATATTTATCTCACAGGGTGTAAGCTAAAACATAAGCCCCATGAAGGCAAGAATCTTCATTTGGCTTGTTCACTGATGCACCTCAAACACTCAGAACATTGTTTGGCACATAGAAGATGCTTATTACAAACTTGTTGAATGTAATACTGAAACAAAATTGATACCTATAGAAATGCTTTGGAGACTATTACCCAAATAATAGAGCTTAGGATCAGAAACATAAAGATCACCTAACTCAGTCTCCTTGGTTTGTAAATGAGTAAATTGAGGATCAGAAAGACTTACTTGCACAAGTAAGTTACAACCACACAGTTGCTGAGCTGGCACAGTCATTCAAGCTTCCTAAATTCTAGTTCAGATCTATTTTACAGAGCCATGTCTTCCTCTTCCCTTTTTTATTGAAGTATAGGTGATTTAAAATATTGTTTTAGTTTCAGGTGTACAGCATAGTGATTCAGTATTTTTTCAGATTATATTCCATTATAGGTTATTGTAAGATAATGGCTGTAATTCCCTGTTCTATACAGTATATCCTTGTTGCTTATATATTTTATATATAGTAGTTTGTATCTGTTAATCCCATAATCCTAATTTTATCCCTCCCCCTTTCCCTTTCCCTTTGGTAACCACAATTTTGTTTTCTATATCTGTGAGTCTGTTTCTCTTTTGCATTTACATTCATTTGTATTATTTTTTAGATTCCACATATAAGTGATATCATATTTGTTTTTCTCTGTGTGACTTGACTTACTTTACTAAGTATAATATTCTCTAGGTTCATCCACATTTCTGCAAATGGCATTCCTTTTTATGGCTGAGTAATATTCCACTGTGTGTGTGTGTGTGTGTGTGTGTGTGTGTGTGTGTGTGTGTGTACACATAGTACGTCTTCTTAAGCCAATTGTCTGTCGATGGTACTCGGGTTGTTTCCATGTCTTGGCCATTGTAAATAGTACTGCTATGAACAATGGGAGTTATTTTTAATGTGCCCTTTACTAATTTTTAAAAATGCTTCATCAGATCTATCAAGTCTATTAATAAGTTTTTCAAATGTTCAAACACAATTCTAAATACTCTGTCAGTTCCTTTTTGTTTTCAGCTCTGCAGAACTCTCCCCTGAAGGTCTCTGTCCCCTGCAGCAACCTGAGTGGCTATTCTTTGGCCTTGATGTAAGCTGTCATTCTGAGATTTCCTTTGTTGCTCTCTTGTTTCAGGTCCATTTTTTCCTGGGTTTCCATTTCTTCCTCTTTCTTTATGTGAATCCTCATTATACTGAAACATGTGGTTGAATAGCTTCCTGTTGCCTCTATACTTGAATTCTGTGGGAGGAATTGACTTGTTTCTTCTTATCCAACCCTGCAAGCACTGGGATGTCAACTTCTTCTAGTCATTTTGTCAGTTACTATTCCTCTGTTGGCTTTCCCTCTTCCAAAGTTTGCTGACATCCCTTGTCTACTTCGGTCTCCTCTAATGTCATTTTAATGGGATTTGTAACTGGAAGTTTCTACATTTCATTTAAAATTTCTTCCCTTTCAACACTCCCTCCTCACCACCAACCACCAAAAAGTGCTTAACAGAGTAACTGCCACATATTGATCCTCAATACTTGTTAAGTGAAAGGAGCATAGATGAGTTTATTGATATTCCTACATACTATGGCAGAAACCTCTCTAGTTTCTCAAAAAATGTGTCACATTATTTAGGTAAGGTTTAAAAAGAAAAATTTTTTTCTTTTTAATTCTTATCAAGAGAATATTGTTTGCAAGTTTTTGTTTAAAGTAAAGGCATTGAAGGAACATTAAAAATCTGAGATCTTTATCAATAGGAATGAAATTTAAATAGTATTAATAGATGATTCCTGTTAAGTAACTAAAAACTGATATAAGTTCGTTAGAAAGCCTTAAGTTTCTTAATTTGGTCAAAAAGTGTGACAATGGCAAACATTACAAAGACTGTACTTGAAGTTCTTATGCTCTTTATACATTGCGTGACCATAAAAATTATTTTCCTAACAGACTATTTTGAAGTGAAAGGGGAGGAGGGGCTATCAATTATACAATGTTGGGTGTAAATGAGAATTGTCCTAGGCAAACTGGACACAAGGTCTCCTTACTGATACTGTAGATTAGATTGAAAAAAACGCAGACCTATAATTTACAGCGGAGAAAGTTGGGGTAAGGTTATAGGGATGATACAGAATATTGATGGATCTATAATATAAGTAATAAGATTCAGGACTGCTATTTAAATAAATAAAATAGACTATATAGTGAGTTCATCTGAAGGGAAATATATTCAGTGAGTAAACTAGAGTAACAGTTTTTTGAATTTTGAGATTCATCATCAACCAGAACAGGGTTTAAATTTGCTTGGAACAAAGGATTTCCTCTTACTTAAAGTAGTTAATCAGTTGTGTCATTATGAGAAGCATTACCATATTCTAGCTAGGGAGCTTTCTGTACAGTGCCTTCATTAAGAAGTAAAACAAAACAATCCCCAAAGCCAAAACAAAAACCTCAGTGCAAAATGTAATATGCCTTTTCTTCCCTGTATTATCAAATTATTTTCTTCCCTGTATTATTGTGCCATTCGTAGATACTACCTTTATTTATAACCAAATAGCATCCTTTTTGATAAAACAAAATGTTTCTCTATAGACTTTGAAACTTAATTATGACAATATAATTAGACAATTTCCTGTCAATATAAATAACTTAAAAATATCAAATTTAGAACCATTTTCATCATGATTAGACATTAGCAAAATTACTGATTTTTTTTTGCAGTTTCTATTCTAACCATTTGAGTGGTGCTGAGTTGTGTTCCTCATTTAAGTTTAGTTTCATCTTGTTCCTGAAATAAATTTTTATTAGTTTTATTTATTTATCTTTATTTTATTATTATTATTTTTTCAAGATCACTTTTTAAATTGAAGTATAGTTGATTTATAATATTGTGTTAGTTTCAGGTGTATGGCATAGTGATTCTTTATTTTTTTTTCAGATTATATTCCATTATCTGTTATTACCCAGATAGTGGCTATAATTCCCTGTTCTATACAGTAAATTTCTGTTGCTTATCTACCTTATGTATAGTAGGTTGAATCTGTTAATCCCTTGTTCCTAATTTGTTCCCCCCACCTTGGTAACAATGAATTTGTTTCTATGTCTGTGAGTCTGTTTCCGTTTTGTATATAGATTTATTTGTATTATTTTTTAGATTCACATATAAATGATATCATATATTTGTCTTTCTCTGTCTTATTTCACTAAGTATAATATTCTCTAGGTCCATGCATATTGCTGCAAATGGCAATATTTCCATCTTTTTTATGACTGAGTAATATTTCATTGTGTATATATATATATATATGTATACCACATCTTCTTAAGCCGGTCATCTGTTGATGGGCATTTGGGTTGCTTCCATGTCTTGGCTATTGTAAGTAGTGCTGTTATGAACACTGGGGTGTATGTACCTTTTCAAGTCAGAGTTTTTGTTGTTTCTAGATATATACCCAGGATTTGAATTGCTGGATCATATGGTAGTTGTATTTTTAGTTTTTTAAGGCACTTCCATACTGTTTTCCATAGTGGTTACATTCCCACCAACAGTGTAGGCGGGTTCCCTTTTCTCCACATCCTCTCTAGCATTTATTATTTGTAGACTTTTTGATGATAGCCATTCTGACTGGTGTGCAGTGATACCTCATTGTAGTTTTGATTTGCATTTCTCTGATAATCAACAATTTGAGCATTTATTAGTTTTAATTTAGAGAGAACATTCTGTTATATTTCTCAGTGTGTGTATATGTGTGTATACATGCACAATACAAATATACAGTAACAGGAAATGTCAAAAAATTAGTAAAGAACGTATTTCAGAAAAACTTGCATTTAAAAAATTGCCCCAAATTTGAAGATAGTTTCAAATTTATTTCAATTTTGCTTTCTGTCGATATTAGTCAAAGTAATGATATACCAGTAATGATTCTAATAGGTCTCTTGAAAATTTCCTTCGTGCTTTCTGTACATTTTTCACAATAGCATTTTCACTTGAAATAATTGGGTTGGATTAAGAAATGTCAATAAATTCTTCTTAGTCCATGAAATCTCATGTTTAGCTGTATAGCTATTATATAAATTAATCATAATGAAAATATTGAATTATAATTTATTTACATTAAAAACTGCTGAAGAGTGAGAGCTGTTACACTGATTCTTAGAATATTGACAGGCCTAAACAGACAAAGAAAAATATTTGAAATATTATTGCATCTTGGTGAAATTTTTGGTCAGTGGTTTTCATGATGCAGAAAATGTAATTAAAAAATCAATTATCACTTAACTGTAAAGACAATAACATTGTCCATTATATATCAAATCAAGATTCTAATTGATTTAAAAAAAGAGACTCTTACAAAGATATGAACAGACATTTTACAAAATACATACAAATTACCAATAAACCTACAGAAAAACATATGCCAGTATCTTAACACTGTCCCCAGATTTTTCAAGTCTTGCCAAAGATGAATTTTGTTTCAAGAACAATTTTGTTTGATAATGATGTTACACTGATTTCAAATTATAGCCTAGTCATATTCACAGTCACAAACAATATTATTAAAACATTTGACTCTTATGAGCACCAATACAAAACACATTTGCTAGGTCATCTAGATTTCACTACTAATTCTGGGGCTAAAAATCAGAATGATCTGGCTTTTGTTCATTGACATTTCTGAGCTTCTAAAGGGTTCATTAATCATGTAAATATCAAGGGACTACAGAATGAAGACCTTGAAAGGGAGAATACATATGTTAAGAAATGCTGGGTGTGTCCAATCATGCAGCTGCCTTAACATCAGAAATAATAAATTCTTGAAGGTTATAAGAGATTCAGAAATAATTCTGGCATTAACTGAAATGCCTTTGGCCTACCCACCCTTATTTCTACCAAAGTTAAATTGTTAAGCTTTCTGATAAAAGAGGTTTTTAAGCTTTGATGTTAAGGGAAATCATTATCCAAAATTCATGTTGTTATAAGCAATCATGATAAATCTGGGAGGAAGTTTATCATATCAGGAGCTCTGCATTTAGTTTTCCCACTTGCCACATTTCAGTTGAGATTTTTTTAGTAATTGCACCACATAGTCTACAATGTTTTGAGGGGTAAAGAAAATTCAAACATTCGTCTTTTAAAATTTAGTATTCTACAGCTATTGATTTACTAATGTTGACAGGGATTGACTGATCTAATACTTTCAGGATAAAGTACAGTTCGGCTGACCTATTGTTTGGGATGGGAGGAATAATAAGCTTCCTATCTGAGGAAAGACTTTGGAGGAATCGGTAAGTATCCTGGTTATACATTTGCAATTAATGACTGAATTCTTTGTTTGTGGTTTTGTTAACAAAATGAAACAGAGAAATGGACAGATTATTCTACTGATAGCTTAAACATTCAATTATCTGGAGACACAGTGCAGGAAGCTGGGATAGGTTGTGGCTAAGTCCATAGGCTTTGTAGTTAAAGGACCAGGGATTGAAGCCTGGCTTCTTCACAAACAAACTGACTTGGGCTTGGTCTTGCCCATTTCTCTCAAACATCATCAGTTGATTCTAAAGGAGGCAGTAAGAGGAGGGACTAAGCATGTGGGATCTGGCCTTAGACTGTCTGTTTGAATTCTGCCCCTGTACTTCCAAGCTGTGTGATCTCAGGCAAGGCACCTAACCTCTTTTTTAAAAAAATTTAATTTTATTAATTTATTTTTTTATACAGCAGGTTCTCATTAGTTATCTATTTTATACATATTAGTGTATACATGTCAATCCCAATCTCCCAATTCATCACACCACCCCCACCCCCACAGGGCACCTAACCTCTTGAAGCTTTAGTTTTTGTCATCTGTAAATGGAGTTAATTATAGCAAGTTTTGATTTGTTTTAGTGAAAATTAAATGAGACAGGGAATTCCCTGGCGGTCCAGTGGTTAAGACTCCGTGCTTTCACTGCTGAGGGTGTGGGTTCGATCCCTAGTCAGGAAACTAAGATCCTGCAAGTTGACCAGGGTGGTCCAAAAAAAAAAAAAAAAAAGACAATGCCAGGAACATGGTAAGTGTTCAATAAACGTTCTTCTTTGTCCTCTTCCTTCTCCTCTCCCTCTGCCTCCTTCTTTTCCTTTTTAGTATTAGTGACAGTAATAAAATTAATGACATAATATCTCTGGTGAGAGTAGAATTAGATGTAGGAGAAAATCATCCTGGCAGACTCACATATTACCAGAAAGAAAATTTGGATTCGGGGAACATACTTGAAGAGGGGAAAAGAGAGAAGCAAAGAAGGTGGGGTTATTGGATGTTGGGAGTTTTATTTGGCTGGATCAACCACTGGTATAATGTTTGAAGAGAAGAGGAGATCAGCTCTGAACTTCAACTGATAAAAATATTAGAATTTGAGACTAGTCTCATATTTTGGTTATTTTTCTCTGCAAGGTCTCTAGCCTGTTGGGAATGGAATCTCAAACTTTGTGAAAGAACTGCTTCCTTCTTATAAAGGGTTCCTTTATGAGAAATTGGACTGAACACTAAGTATTATTTATCCTTATATCTATGTCACCAACATAGAACAATAAAAGGGGCTCTTTTTCCTATGAAATTATTTTCTTTCCACCCCCATCCATTCCGTCAGCATTGGCTAAGTTTCCATGAATTCCATGAGGGATCTGGCACGTGAAAGATCCCCCATAAATGTCTTTTGAATTGAATCACTTCCAACATTTGTATGTTTCATCTTGCAAGAAGTTTACTTCCAGTTTCTCCTGTAATTTCCAGCTAGTCTAAAACAAAGTCAGACACAAATGTTTTTCTTGAATTCACACAATCACACAAGGTATCAATCTCTCTTTAATTCTATTTTGTATTCGAAACGAATTTTAGGGCAGGGTTTGTCTAGCGCATTAACAAAATTGTGACCCATAGTTGCCTATGCACCCTGGTAGACTCCACAATGACAGTTTTTTTTTTTTTTTGCCTTAAGTACAGTTACAAATGATGGTATATAAAAATTATTTGTATCTAGTTGACATTGTCTAAGAATTAATATACTAAAGGAAACAAAAAATGACTCATTGGTAGGGATTGAGATTGGGATTTCTTAAACATAACTGGAAGTTTCTGAATATGGCTAGTTCTTTTCAAAGCCAATTCATTTTCACAAAAAAATATGACACAGTCCTAAAACTATAATTCTGATATATTTATTTCCTTAGTAACTTCACTCCCTTTTAGCAAAATCATTGGCCTGTAATTGGCATTTCTTATCTGTGTTTTGCATCACAAACTTGACAACCTATTTGTTTATTCCTTCAGACCTACCTTTTTGAGATTCACTGAATACATTTCCTTTTTGGGAATTTCTGAAATTAATTACTTCCTCCCTATCATCTTTGTTTTAAGCAGAACAATAATTAGTTGACATCTAAATTTGCACCTTAATTGGGAATTCCCTGGCTGTCCAGTGGTTAGGGCATGGCGCTTTCACTTCCAGACCTGGGTTTGATCCCTGGTTGGGGAACAAAGATCCTGCAAGCAGCGCAGTGTGGGCAAAAAAAAAAAAATTGCACCATAACTACTTAATCTTTTGAACAGTTTATAGTATTTCAGTATACACTTTTTGTTTGTCATTAAAGGTTTTTTTTTTTTTTTTTTTTTTTTCCTTGCATTATGCGGGCCTCTCACTGTTGTGGCCTCTCCCATTTGCGGAGCACAGGCTCCGGACGCGCAGGCTCAGTGGCCATGGCTCACGGGCCCAGCCGCTCCGCGGCATGTGGGATCTTCCCGAAACGGGGCACGAACCCGCGTCTCCTGCATCGGCAGGCGGACTCTCAAGCACTGCGCCACCAGGGAAGCCCCATTAAAGGTTTTAACCATTTAAAAACTTCTAACCATGTACCTGCCCCTTGTTTTTCCCTTTCTATTATCTGTCTGTTCCTGGAGGCAACGTGGAAGTACCAACACATAGCAGACTGTTTAGAAAAGTCAGTGATTAATGTACAGTGTGGTAACTATAGTTAATAATACTATATTGTATAATATATTTGAAACTTGCTAAGAGAGTAGACCTTAAAAGTTCTTATGGCAAGAAAAAAATTTGTAACTAAGTGTGGCTATGGATATTAACTAAATTTATTGTTGGTAATCACTTTGCATGTAAATATATCAAATAATTATGTTGTACACCTAAAACTAATACAATGTTGTATGTCAGTTATATTGCAATTAAAAAAAATTAAAAAACACAAAGAAAGCTTTGAGTTTAGCTCTAATTTAGAATAATTCCAATAGTGTGAAGATGTAGTAAGCATCTAATAGCTTTTGTTTTTAAATGATTCTTTTGGGAGTTACACAGTATGAAGAAAAGACCTAGCATAGAAAAGGAGGAAAAAAGGAAAAGAAAAAAAATTAGTGATTTTATGCTTAAGGAGAACAGCAGAGGAAAGGAGTCCTCTCATATTATAGGCTTCAGGAAGTAATGTTACCACATATTGAGTATTTACTTTTTGCTGTGTATTTGTATTTTGCAAGTTATTTACAATCATTATCTCATGTAGTCATAACAATACTTTGAGGTAATAATCATTTTCTCACTTTATAAATGAGGAAACTAAGCCTCCAAAGGTAAATTGCCAAAGGTTACGCAGCTAATAAGTGAAGGAAGTGTAATTTAAATCCTATCTGTCTGATTACAAAGACTGTATTTTAATGGCTACATTACATTGCCTTTCTTTAAGGACACTAAATCTCCATGATATCCACCCTTGAATCCTTTATTACCTTGCAGATCAAAGTACTGTCCATACCAGCATTACTGTCATGATCTGGGAGCTTGTTTAAAAGTGCAGAATCTCAGACCCTACCCTTTACCTACTGAATCAGAATCTTCTTTTTAAGATCTCCAAGAGTTTTGCACTTCAAAGCTTGAGGATCTAAGGCCATCCACAACTTATTTTAATCTTTAATCTTACTATCATGGACTCAACTTCTAACAGGTTTAGTTTTACTTCTGGGTTTCACCCATTCTACATTCATGCCTCTGTGTCTTTTTGCCTTCCTGCAGCATGGAATGTCTGCTTCCCTTCACTTATGCTATCTAACCAAAACCAGCACATTCCCCAAGAAGTGATTTATTCAAGTGCAACTTTTTTTCTTTTGTATTCTGATTAGTTGGAATTAATGATTCTTTCTTCTGGATTCCCACAGTCCTTAGCATATATTTCCACTAGAGTCTGTGCTGGCTTGACATTGGAAGACTGTCACATTTTTCTTCACATCCCTTCATGCTTGGCAAAGTGCTTTCTTTACCATTGCAGGTTCTCAGTAACAGTTCATTGGCTTAATAAATAGTGTGAAGGGTTCATCTTTCCATGCTTTCTAGAAACTTTCAGTTTTAATTTCTTCTTTGATCTAACAGTTATTTAGAAGCATGAATCTTTTTTTTTAAATGGAGTATAACCTTTATTATTATTTTTTTGTGTGTGTGGTATGTAATTTTTTTTTCACATCTTTACTGGAGTATAAATGCTTTACAATGTTGTGTTAGTTTCTGCTGTATGACAAAGTGAATCAGCTATATGTATACATATATCCCCATATCCCCTCCCTCTTGAGCTTCCCTCCCACCCTCCTTATCCCATCCCTCTGGGTAGTCACAAAGCATCGAGCTGATCTCCCTGTGCTATGCAGCAGCTTCCCACTAGCCATCCATTTTACATTTGGTAGTGTATATGCATCAGTGCTACTCTCTCACTTCATCCCAGCTTCCCCTTCCCCCCTCTGTGCCCTCAAGTCCGTTCTCTACATCTGTGTCTTTATTCCTGCCCTGCCACTATGTTCATCAGTACTGCTTTTTTAGATTCCATATATATGCATTAGCATACAGTATTTGTTTTTCTCTTTCTGACTTACTTCACTCTGTATGACAGATTCTGTGTCCCTCCACCTCACTAGGAATAACTCAATTTTCTTTTTATGGCTGAGGAATATTTCATTGTGTATATGTGCCACATCTTCTTTATCCATCTTTTTTTTTTTTTTTTTTTTTTTTTTGCAGTAAACGGACCTCTCACTGTTGTGGCCTCTCCCGTTGTGGAGCACAGGCTCCGGACGCGCAGGCTCAGTGGCCATTGCTCACGGGCCCAGCCGCTCCACAGCATGTGGGATCTTCCCGGACTGGGGCACGAACCCGTGTCCCCTGCATCAGCAGGTGGACTCTCAACCACTGCGCCACCAGGGAAGCCCTATCCATCATCTGTTGATGGACATTTAGGTTGCTTCCATGTCCTGGCAATTGTAAATAGTGCTGTAATGAACATTGCGAAACATGACTCTTTTTGAATTATGGTTTTCTCAGGGTATATGCCCAGTAGTGGGATTGCTGGGTCATGTGGTAGTTTTATTTTTAGTTTTTTAAGGACCCGCCATACTGTTCTCCATAGTGGCTGTATCAATTTACATTCCCACCATCAGTGAAAGAGGGTTCCCTTTTCTCCACACCCCCTCCAGCATTTGTTTGTAGATTTTTTTTTTTTGTGGTACGCGGGCCTCTCACTGCTGTGGCCTCTCCAGTTGCGGAGCACAGGCTCCGGACGCGCAGGCTCAGCGGCCATGGCTCACGGGCCCAGCCGCTCCGCGGCATGTGAGATCTTCCCAGACTGGGACGGTGGACTCTCAACCACTGCGCCACCAGGGAAGCCCGTTTGTAGATTTTTTGATGATGGCCATTCTGACTGGTGTGAGGTGATACCTCATTGTGGTTTTGATTTGCATTTCTCTAATGATTAGTGATGTTGAGCATATTTTCATGTATTTGTTGGCCATCTGTATGTCTTCTTGGAGAAATGTCATTTAGGTCTTCTGCCCATTTTTGGATTGGGCTGTTTGTTTTTGTTATATTGAGCTGCATGAGATGCTTGTATATTTTGGAGATTAATCCTTTGTCAATTAAGCATGAATCTTAATTCCCAAGTAGTTAACATTTTTTCTGATCACCTTTTAATTATTTCCATTTTTATCAAGTGATAAATATAGATTTTACTTTTAAGAACTTATACATGGTAGAGTTTTAAGAATGGACATAAGTAAAAAGAAAAAAGTGAGAGGTGAAACATTTTATATACATTTATGAAATTTAGTTTATTTTTATATTCAATATTTCCATGTCATTATATTTATTACAAAATCTTTCCATTTCTGAAAAAGGTGTGTTAATATTATTATATATACATTATAATTATTATGAATTATCTAACAAACATTATATAGATTTCCAAGCCTTCAGATGCATCCCTTGAATGTATCATAAGTTATATTTTAAAAAACATCAACAATTTTTTTCCAGCCTACTTTTAGACTGACATGCATTATGATATCTGTGTTTGAGTTGTACTATAGTTTTGCCAGACCTTTCCTTTAGCAGCATTTACATAAGAATTATAGCATATTTCATTTGCTACATCTGATCTCCCTTACCCCCCACCCTCCAAACCCACAACTTTTCTTAGAATAAACATGACATTATTGGCAGGAACAGTTTCTTTTGTTATGAAGATAGTAGCAATTCTCCATTTTCAGATGTACAATAGTCTCAACAGTCATATCACAAGTTTATAAACTGCCAAGAAGTATCAGCCTGGCTACAGAATTAGCATTAAAAAATGCACGACCCTCTCCCTGTGTGTCTCTGTCTTCAGCTGCCACCTTTGCTATCTCTCAGCTCCATGTTGTGAGTTGACCATGTGGTATAATAGCATCTGTTTGTGCACAGGGCAAGAGAGACTGGCTAAGAAGGTTTGGACTGGCTCAGACCATCGATGGTCTGGGGTCTCTCTGTTCTTGAGTACTCTGAGAAGGGCAGTGAATGGGAAGACGGATAAAGGAGAAGGTGTCCAGTACACAACTGTGAGATATGACCTCATATAATAATTGAAGAGGAATGTTAGCTCCTACTGCCTAACTGGGTTTGGTTCATTTTAAAATTCTGTTTACTTTAATTAGGTATACTGCAGAATGGGAGGCTTGCTGAGCTTGAAAATCTCATGTCTCTCAAAATAGTAAAAGAAGGTTGGCCTCCTTGGTGATTCTTTGCCACTCTTGCACTCCACTCCTCATCCCCCAATTATTTTAGACATGAGTAGAACTCTTTCCTGAGATGACGTAGTCAGGTCCTTGCTTGTTTCCTTGGAGTCAGCTCAAATAGGTGTAAACACTGTAAACACTATTTAATCAGCCCCCCAAAAGAAACCAGGATAGGGATAAGGATGTCTACAGGAGACCTCTTCTTGCCACACCCAACAAAACAACTAGCTTTTTAAGCATGTAATTCAAATTTTCCTTTTTTTCATAGTTACTCTCATTTCATAAGGTGGCAATTTATAAAGTGTAGGGGCAGTATGTAGGGAGATAGTACAAAAATCTGGGTGTCATAACAGTGGCCTGCTGCTATAAGGAACTGTGGCATTTAGTTGAGGGTGAAAGTCCAGTCCATGGAAGCCTTTCAGAGGGATAAATACCCCAACCTCTCTCTCTTTTGATGTATCCTTGCTGGTGCACATCCCATTAACTGTACCTAACAAACCAGGAGGAAAAGAGAGTTCGTAGATATTAACCATATAGGTTCATATGTATACCTCTTCCCCCACAGAGCAGGTGGAGAGTGGGTCTGGAAGGATCATTAGCTTCCTGTCTGACCTTTGCTGCTCTGAATCCTTCATGGATTCTATTTCCTCCTCCTCTCTACTATGTGCAGGTACTGTGTTTAATCATTGGTTAGTCTCTCTCAGAGTGCTTTTCCTTGGTGATCTCACCCTTTCTCACTTATAACTACCAAGACTCTGTCAGTCCTTTCTGAACCTTCAGTTCTAACTCTAGCTGGGTTGGTTTTTAGATTTTCTTGAAAAACCAAAACCAAAAAATAGGTCATCTTCCTTCAGGGCCAGCAAGTTCACTATTTATATGACTGTTTTGCAGTGTAAGAAGGACTGTGGTAATCTGCATACTATTCATTGAGAAAACTGTAGTCAGCTTAGGAAATAATAGTTTTCCTCTCAACATAACCAAGGAGGATCAGATATCCATTCTCTGACTTAGTGTTGCTGTGTTGCTGGTGTGGACAGACTGTACCTGAAACTGCTGTGTGATCAGCTAGGATCCCCACACGTTCCAGGGCATACGGGAGTTGAAATTTTAAAAAATTCCTACAATATAATGTGCAATCTAGAGCATAGCAATGGCAACTATGTACCAGGTAAATTTCCTGTCTGTTCCAATCCATTGGCCTAAGTATTATGACTCCAGAGCATGTATTCTTAATGCTTCAGTATCCTGGGCATGGGAGATGGAGAGAAAGGGAGATAGACATCAAAGGTGATGCCAAAGTTTTGATTCCAAGTGATGGGGAGAATGATGAGAAGTCATGAAGGCAGCAGGTTTGGAGGGGAAGATGAAGAATTCCATTTGAATTTGTGCTATCTGAAAGGAAGTGTACATTAAGCAGTTGGATATGGGGAGGCACTGGCAGTGTTGTGAGTTTAAGGAAAGAAGTTGCATCCAGGGAGATAGACTTGGGAGTCATCAGCATAGAAGTGGCAGTTAAAGCTGTCATGAGCTTATCCCTCACAAGCAAGTAGAATCAGAAGGAAAAGGGGCTTAGTTTTCTTCACTCTCACTGCTACCATCTAATTCAAGACATCGGTATCTTTTGCAATAATCTCCTCACATTTCTCTATTTTGCCTCTTATTCAATCCATTCTCCCACACTGCCCTCAGCCCAGGTGATCATTTTAAATGTGGGTCTTCAAAGTTTAAACCCATCAAAGTTTTCTCATTATGCTTGGAATAAAATTCAAACAAGTGCTTAGGAAAGTCTAACAAGTCTCAAGTCCATAAAGTACATGCTCGACCTTCCATCTAACTTTATCTTATGCTGTTGTTCACTATTCTAAGTTCCTGTCATACTGGCTCTCTTTAAATTTCTGGCAAGCTCCAAATTCTTTTCCACATCAGGGCCTTTGCTCCAACTCTTCATCTGCTGGTTCCTTTTTTTCCTTTAGTTATCAGCTTAAATGTCATTTGCTCAGAGAAGTTTCCCCTATGCCCAAATGTAAAGAGTTCTCCATCACTACATCTTGTTCTTTTGCTTTATAGCATGTATCTGAGTTCAGGATTGTATAATAATTTGTGTTTACTTTTAAAATACCTACCTCTCTCTTTGGATTGTAAGGAATCCACTGAATACTCAGTGCCTACCACATAGTAAATACTCAGTTAAGTACTTGTTGAATGAATTAATCTACATTCATTCAAGTAATATATTTTAATCTATACTGTAATCATCAATATCCTCTATCATTTATGTATTCTCCATATATCATTTATCCATCTATCATTTATTTATATGACTCTGTACATGGATACTGAGTAACTGAAACTCTAAAACCTCATTTTTTTGTCTCCCCATAGGTACAAACAGATCATCGTTATACTTTATGCAAGCAGCTGCAAATGAATTTCTGTCAAAATCAAATAAAGACAGTAACATTTAGATGGAAGACAGGAATGACCTTCTTTCTCTATGTTCTGTTTAGAAAAAAGTTCATTTCCGAATTGGCTATCATGTTGTCTATAAGTATTATGCAAACTACCTTGAGTCCTTATAATGTAAGTTAGGTTATAATGAGAAATGAAAAGTAATGGCCCTGAAGACAATTCTCTGGGTATGATTTTTTTCCAACATACTTATGGAGCAGTATAGCAGAGGTTAGGGTTCATGAAATAAGGAAACGTGGGGCAGAACCTCTTCTTTCACTAGATCTCTTTATTTTTTACTCCTTTCCTACATTTTCTGTTACCTTGAGGGTAGATGGTGAGAGGAACATGAGTATAGGAAAAAGTGAAAAAGGGAGAGTATGGGAAAAAGTGAAAAATCTTACATGTAATTTGGCTATAGGTGCCCCCTAATAAAGAAGCTACTGTGCAACGAGTGTATTCAATCTGAGCTCTTATGACCCAACCTCAGTCCCTCTCCGTAGGGGTATACCTTCTCCCTCTTTCTCCTGGGTTTCTCTATCTGGCAGAAAATTAGTTTATGAGGAGTAGCTTGAGCCTGGTTATCTTCTGTGGTCTCCCATTGGCCCACAGGAACTCACATCCTTGTTTCAACAGTAGGGAAGTGTAGGCTGTTTCCCCTTTGCTTCCTTCTCTCTTTGCTGCCATCATGGGTAGCCCCAGACACCTTATTATCTTCAGGTGGGAGGCAAGTATACATCTTCCTGTTCTCAAATACTCCCAAATGCTAGGGGTCACATGTCAGGTTCACTCTCTCAGAGTTCCAGCCTTGGTGGTCACATCAAGATGGGCCTCTGGATTTTGTGGTTCAGCAAAACCCCACCCCTGGAAGTGAGATGTTTGTCTCTCCTTCTCTAAGGTTCTAAGGGCTCTTCCACTGAGAGAAGAGAAGAAAGCCAGTGTGCTCTCTACTTATATGAATCCCCTTACCAAATGTTCTCCCCACCTCCGTCCTTTTCCCCTACAGTTCCTTCTCAAAACAGCAGCCAGAGTAATCCTTTGAAAAACTCAAGTTAGATTAGTTTACTCCTTTGCTAAGAATTCTCCAATGGTTTCTCATCTCATTTAGAATTAAATTCAGTGTTCTTATCATGGTCTGTTTGTTCCCCTTGATCTGTCCCTCACTATTCCTTTGATACCATTTTTCTGCTATTCCTTTTCTTTAGCTCATTCTGCTCCTTCCTTTTCCTTGAACACAACAGGCTTAATTCTTTCCATATGCCTGGAATGTTCTTCCTCAGAACATCCATTTGGCTAGCTTCTAAATCTACTTCTGTGTGGATGTCATCTTCTCAGAGAGACCTTTGCTGACCACCTTATCTGAAATATATCCCTACCCCCCACACCCCCATACCACTTTTGGCATCTGAGCAGTGTTGACAATGAATATCCTGAGTTTTTAAAGCCCATAGCTATTATATTTTTTGCTTGAATCTAAAATGAGTATGTAATTTTTCTACTTCATTGATTTGTTTAATGTATCTGTTCATTTAGCTCGTAAGTTCCTGGGAAAGCAGAATCATGACCATTTTTATTACTTCTGCAGCAAATAGGTACTTAATAAATGCTTTTTGAAGCTTGAAGGAAAATCCAGATAGACTGAATAGTTTTTGAAGCTCTCTAAAAAGCTCACTGCAGGATATGTAATTTACTGATTTATGCAGTTTGGTTATTGAAAGTTATGATGAATTTTAGTAGACCTCCTACACTCTGGTTTCTACTCTAACTCTTCCTTAATAACACTGTCAGATTGCAGTTTTTAAAGGACTGCTTCCATCATCTTCCACCTTTGCTCAAAACCTTCAAAATCATGTGTACGTAGTTGTGTGTGACTATACATGTATGCATGTGTGTATCATGTTAAGCCAAAGCCTGCTTGCTTCCCTCTCCCTCCTTTCCTCCCTTCCTTCCTTTATCACTATTGTTTAGTGAGCACCGTTATGTATTAGGTCTATTGTTTTGTATTTTACCTGCAAAATTTCCCTATAACCCTCACAACATCTTGCAAGGATCTGTTATTATCCTCATTTTACAGATGGAGAAAATGGAGTTTGTACTGGTTAAGAAGCCTGCCTCAGGTTCCTCAGCTGGTAAGTGGCAGAATTGCAACAGGAGCTAAATCCGTCTGTTCTAAAGCTTTGGTACCTGTGTTTCCTCAAACTCAAGAAATATACAGACTACTTTTATTTATTTGTTTATTTGAGTTTCATTTTTTCACTTTTTCATTGAGGTATAATAGAGTTAGAGTGAAGTACACAAATATTGTGTTCAGTTCAAGGGATTTGTAAATATCTGTTCAGGTAACTACCATTCAGATCAAGATATATAATATTCCTAGTCCCTTAGGTAGACCACTTTTTTTTTTTTTTTTTTTGTACAGAAATTTAGCAAAAGAGATCAAATAAACATTCTGAGAATTTTAAAGAAAGAGAAATCTCTGGCAGTGATTCAGTTCTGCTAAGTCAGAGTCCAATTTTTCAGTAAAAAGGTGGTGAAGGTGGGGAACCCCAATTAAAGCTCAATTGTTAAGTCATTCCTGACCCTTGATCATGAAAAAGCTGGTCCCACAACTTCCTGTTTTGTCTTGACTTGCATATAACACTGATGCAATGTCTTATTATTTTGCAGAAATAGGGATTTTAAAAAATATATTACACATATACTTTAAAATTACATACACATAATGAAAAGATTAGAGGCTATGAATCCATTCTTTGTTGTCTTGCTTTAGGTAAAAATTAAGTGAAAATATATAAAAAGTAACAATCAGGGGAAGAGACCTGGGGCACAAACCTGTGTGCCTGCATCGGCAGGCGGACTCTCAACCACTGCGCCACCAGGGGAGCCCTATTTTTATTAAAATAAATAGAAAATTATACATAATCCTCTTATGTTTGTAGTTCTTGTACAAGCATAAAAACAAATTTATATATTTAATATAAATGAAGCTCAAAATTCAGCAAAATTTCAATTAGCAAAATTTAATAAGACATATAATGTTTTGCTGAAACCAAACTCTGTCACCATGTGAATATAGTATTGGTTTTATAGATGGTTTTTTTTGCATTTGCTATGCCTATGTCACTTTGCGATGTCATTTTTTTCCCACTTGAGTTGTCTCAGAACCTTTATTCATACACTACTCTATGACACCATTTTGACCTTGTATCATGTGAATATATAATTTATGTCTTGAATCAGGTTCTGTTTTGTTGTCAGGAAACCTCAATAGTTAAAGTAGTTAGCAACAATATAATCACATACATACAAGATGTGGGTACTGAACTCTCTTGTCAGTACTTGGTATTGAGGTAGTCATAGGGATAAATCTATCAATTATAAATCTTTACTTAGACAATCAAATAAGTGAAAACACAAAATTTTAAAATTCTTTTGGAGAAAATTCTCTGGCGGTCCAGTGGTTAGGACTGATGGTTTCACTGCGGGGGCCTGCATTTGATCTCTGGTCAGGGAACTAAGATCTGCATGCCATGTGGTACGGCCCCATTAAAAAAAAAAGTTCTTGTGGAAAACCTTGTGGACTACTGGGGCTATGCCTGTAGAGTTTCAGTTAGGGAAACACTGCTGTGCCCTGCTTACTCCGATGTCTGACACTCAAGGTCCACCATACTTGAGTCATTTCTACTTAGAAAACAACAAAACAACATTGGTGATAAAACATGCCTCCTTCTCTGTTAGGCTGGTGTAGTCACTCTCTGAGGAATGTGTCATGGATATTCCTAGTATATGCCTTAACTTTATTGGAAAACCTTCCCCTAAGCTATTGCCTATTTAATGCTGACCATTCTTAAATTCACAGTTAACATTTCAACTTCTTCATGAAATCGTTCCTAATCTCTTTAAGCTGTGAAAATCTCTTTTTCCTAGTATTGTGTTCATATTTTAGTACTGACCTTATTTAGTTCATAATGAGTTTTACAACTTAGCATAATATAATTTATAGTCTTAAAGTTTATTATATTATTATATATGTATTACTTTTAGTCTCTAACTAGATTTTAAGTTTGGGGTCAGGAGTTTAAGTTCTATGATACTGTGGTGTAGCAAAAAGAGCACTGCTTTTAAATTATGGTTAAATTACTTATTAGCTCTGCAACTGGAAGCCTCATTGAAATTGTTTTCATATTTAAAAATTGGCATTAAAAATTCAGGGGAGTTAATATGTTTAAGAAAGCCTATAATAATGACCTAGGAAGCAGAGTCTTAATGGTGAATGTTTATTTACTCTTTATTAAAGATGGGTATGACTATAGCTACATGAAAATTTACCAAGAAGATAGAAAACCTGAAAGACCTTGAAACTGCTGACAATTACTCACTTTTGGTGATTAGCAAAACCATCAAAAGAAACATAGAATGGTTGATAAGTGACTTTGGAATCCCGGAGAACTCAAATAGTGAAAAAAAAAGGAGCTATTACAAGTGAATAGCTGACTGAATGTATAGTATCATGGGATAGAAATGGGTTTTCCAGACTAATTGGGAAGCTGGAGAAGCTTGGAATATATCTTACAAAATCTGGAAGAAAACCTGCAGAGTTTTCAAAGAGTTTTCAACTCAAATTTAAAAGGAGTTGAAATAGAGATAGAGATAATTTTTATCAAAAACTTTAAATCCAAATAATATACAGGATATCAGGTCTAACACTAACAGATCAATAGTGGAAAAGATGCATTTTCACTGGAGAACATAAGAGGGTCATTAATAACACTTTTGGCCTTAAATGTCTCCATAAGTAATGAAGTAAGTGAACTTGGAATGTTAAGACAAGGATGTAGTTATTATCTTGAGATTAAGGTGGGATGTGGTTTAGAATTAGAATAATGAAATGGCATAAAGACGCACTTTGTTCAAAGAAGTCAAAAGAATGGTAGTGTGCTTTGAATTTTTTTGTTTTTCAAGAAGTTGAGGAAGCAGTGAAATGAACCTGTAGTCTGAGCATAATCTGATCAATGAGAGAAAACTGCTTGAAGTGTGAAAGTGTGAAAGACCATGGATAACAGAGACCGTGTCATTCTGGAGTTTGTAAAACCAAAGAGAAAAGGAATGAGGGAATGTCTGGACCACTACGTCATGCTAAGTAGTGATAGTTCTTATTTATTGAAGAGTTACTAATATACAAGACACTGTAGTAAGTGTTTTATATTGAATATCTCATTTAATTCTCACAACTCTTATCCCAGTTTTACAGATGAAGAAACTGAGGCTTAGAAAGGTTAAGTAATTTTCCAAACATCACACAAAAATTTAGTAGTAGAGCCAGATTTGAATCCAGGCAGTCTGAATTTAGAAATATCTTTCTAAGAATTTAGATTTCTTAGTTTTTAGAAAAGATAAGTTGATTTCCTTGACCAGTGAATTAAAAAGAAAGAATCACAACCCAAAAGACCCAGAATAGCCAAAACAATATTGAGAAAGATCAAAGCTGGAGGTGTCATGCTCCCTGGTTTCAAACTATACTACAAAGCTACAGTAATCAAAACCATATGGTACTGGCACAGAAAAAGACACATAGATAAATGGAACAGAATAGAGAGACCAGAAATAAACCCACACACTTATGGTCAATTAACCTGTGACAAAGGAGGCAAGAGTATACAGTGGAGAAAAGACAGCCTCCTCAATAAATGAGGTTGGGAAAACTAGACAGCTACCTGCAAAAGAATCAAACTGGACTATTCTCTCATACCATGCACAAAAATAAATTCAGAGTGGATTAAAGACTTAAATGTAATATCTGAAACCTTAAAACTTCTAGAAGAAAACATAGGCAGTATATTCTTTGACATTGGTTGTAGTAATATTTTTTTGGATATTGCTCCCTAGGCAAGGGAAAGAAATGCAAAAATAAACAACTGGGACTACATCAAACTAAAAAAATTTTGCACAGCTAAGGAAACTCTCAACAAAATGAAAAGGCCACCTACTGAATGGGCGAAGATATTTGCAAACAATACATCTAATAAAGGGTTAATATCCAATACATACAGAGAACTCATACAACTCCACAGCAAAAACAAAAACAAAACACCAAAAACCAAAAAACATGATTAAAAAATGAGCCGTTGATCTGAATAGACATTTTTCCAGAGGAGGCATACAGATAACCAACAGGCACATAAAGAGATGCCCAACATCGCTAATCTTCAGGGAAATGCAAATCAAAACTACAATGAGATATTACCTCACACCTGTCAGAATGGCTATTATCAAAAAGGCAACAAATATCAAGTATTGGTAAGGATGTAGAGAAAAGGGAACCCCCGTATACTGTTAGTGGGAATGTAAATTGATGCGGCTACTATGGAAAACAGTGTGGAGATTCCTCAAAAAATTAAAAATAGAACTACCATACAATCTAGCAATTCCATTTATGGGTATTTATTCAAAGAAAACAAAAACACTAATTCAAAAAGATATATGCACCCCTATGTTCATTAGGACATTATTTGCAATAACCAAGATATGGAGGCAACATAAGTGCCCATCAATAAATTAATGGATAAAGAAGATGTGAGATACACACACACACACACACACACACACACACACACATATAAAATATATATATATATATATATATATATATATTTATATAAAATGGAATATTCCTCAGCCATAAAAAGAATCAAATCATGCCATATGAAACAGCAAGGAGTATATATATATAAAATGGAATATTACTCAGCCATAAAAAGAATCAAATCATGCCATATGAAACAGCAAGGAGGGATCTAGAGGGTATTACACTAACTGAAATAGGTCAGACAGAAAAAGACAAATACTATATGATTTCACTTATATGTGGAATCTAAAAAACAAAACAAATGAATAAATGTAACAAAGCAGAAACAGAGTTATAAATACACAGAACAATCAGGTGGTTGCCAGAGGGAAGAGGAGCAGGAGGAGGAATGAAATAGGTGAGGGAGATTAAGAGGTACAAATTTCCAGTTGGAAAATAAATGAGTCATGGGTGTGAAATGTACAGTGGGGGGAATATAGTAAATAATTATGTAATATCTTCGTATGGTGACAGATTGGAACTAGACTTATGATGGTGACCATTTTGAAATGTATAGAAATATTGAATCACTATGTTGTGCAATAGGAACTAACAGTATTGTAGGTCAATTATACTTCAAAAATAAACAAATGAACAAACAAACTCATAGAAAAAGAGATCAGATTTGTGGTTACCAGAAGTGAGAGGAGAAATAGGGGGCAGGGAAATTGGATGAAGGCAGTCAAAAGGTATAAACTTCCTGTTATAAGATAAATAAGTACTAAGGATATAATGTACAACATGATAAATATAATTAGCACTGCTGTATGTTATATATAAAAGTTGTTAAGAGAGTGAATCCTAAGCGTTCTCATCACAAGGAAAATTTTTTTTCTATTTCTTTAATTTTGTATCTATATGAGATGATGAATGCTCACTAAACTTACGATAATCATTTCATGATGTATGTGAATCAAAGCATTATGTTGTACATCTCAAACTTATACAGTGCTGTGTGTCAATTATATCTCAATAAAACTGGAAGAAAAAAATAAAAGAAATGACAGCTTGGTAATAATGACAGGCCTTCAAATGACACGTTAACTTTACAATTTGAGATCACTCCAGTGAAGGAAGAAAAAAAATGCACCAAATAAACTTATGTGGTACACAATAATTGTGTGATATGAAGGAAGGGTGCCATTGATGTTTTTACCTTATCTTCTACTTGCACTTTATTATCTTTAAAAAGAAGATGGAAGAGATTAAATTTTAAAAGAAGAGATACCTATCACTTAGGGATTAGGTTTGGCTGCTAGGAACTTAAAGTTATAGTAGCTTAAACAGGGTAGAAATTCATTTCTCTTTTCTGTTAAAATCTGTTGGTGGGTAGTCCAGGACTGGCCCAGTGTCTGTGCTCTATAATGTTCTCATGGACTCAGCCTTTTTTGTGGTTCTGCCTCATGTAGACATTATTTTCAAGGTCACCTCATGGTCTAATATAGCTGTTCCATCTCCAGCCATCACTTCTATATTTCAGCCATCGAGAAGGAGGAAGGGAAGAAGGGCATGTCTCCATACTATAAGGATACTCTTAAGTTGCACATACTAGTTCCCTTTATTTCCCTTGGCCAAAATTAGTCAGATGGTCACACCTAGCTATAGTGAAGGCTGGGAAATCCAAATTCTAGTGTGGATATATGCATTTCTACCTAGAATCTGGGAGGTCTATTAGTAAATTAGATGGAGGCAGAAACATATGGCAGGTGGGGGGTAGAATCTAGCAAATTTTACCACATATATGTAGTCAAATTCAAAGAGAAGGGTAACAGAAACCTGTAATAATAGTGTCAGGAAAGATAAAAGCCTAGAATAATCTGAAACATATAGAAAATTCTAACAAAATATTAGCTTTTGATTGTTTAAAACTTTTTGCATATTTTTGGAATAAATGTAAATATTTGTAATTCTATTTAGAATAAATAGAATAAAAGAAGGTGGTAGATAATTCTAACTTGGGGAAAATTCTAACATTAATAGGTGATGGAATAGTAGAATTAGTCCCCCATACAGTTTTCACCTCTTCTATCAAAACTAATTATTAAATTGGAAGAAGAACATGTTGTTGAGAAATTGAAAGCTCAGATAGCATAGGACAGCACCTTGATTCTGGCCCTCAATGTTTGCCTGCATTATCTCAGCAGCCTCCTTAAAAATTCTTGCTGCTGCTTGGCATACATTTTCTCCTCTCACCCTCCAATCAAGTAAAGAAGACAGCTTCTTTACTCCCACGAATTATTTCTCTAAAAATAAATCTTATCATTCCATGCTTAAAAATTTTTTTTGGTTCTCTATAATTTATAGAATTAAGTTCAGACTTCTTACGATGGCACGTAATGCCCTTCATGGTATGTTTTGAGCTTTTCTTTCATCTCATCTGTCTATTCCATTATGCTTTTTGAGCTCCAGCTTTGCCAAACTTCTTAGTGTTTCCTGAATATTAGACTTACTAATCCTTTTGTTCGAATGCCCCTGTTTGCCTGGGAAATTCATGGACAGTCTTTAAGACTGAACTCACATATCTCCACCTTTTAAAAGCCATGCACAGGTGGATAGTTTTTCCTCTGTATACACGTGGCATTCTGTACATATTTCTGTTGCAGCACTTATGTTGAAATAAATATGTATTTATTTACATATCTTTCTTCCCTGTGTGAGTTCCCCAGGGGAAACAATTTTAAATGTATTGCTCAGCACTTAGTGAATGTTCAAAATATTTATTGACTGATTGGTGAGAGCATGCAGATGGTCTAAATTAATTCAAGTCCCTAGGGTCAGATGAAATACATGCATGCTAGAGTAGCAAAAAAAAAAAAAAGAAAAAATCCATCTACAATTTAGGAACTATTGCCAGGTATCTTGGAGGAAATTTGGATAGTAGAAGTGTCAAAAGACTGGAGATAGGCAATGTTCTGATTTTTACAGTTGGTATAAAAGCATACCTAGAAATCATAGACTCACAAGCTTTAGGCCATACACAATTGTGGAGCAGATTATTAGACAGATGGCTTGAGAGCACTTTAGGAAAAATACTGAAAATTATTTTTATTTAAATGTATTTCTCTTATATTTTAACCTTGCCTACTTTCATAGAGAATTAGAGGCAGATGTTGATTCCTAGGAACCTGTAAATGTTTACTTAGGACAAGTTAAAATTGTGTGAAACTCTTTTCCTGTGTTTCTTGAAACTTATTGACTGAGAATAATGGCTGTATATTCTGTAAGACATTTGATGATGTCCCTCATGTACTCTCTATTGTGGTTTTATGTGGATCAGATGATGTATTTGTGTATTGAAAACTATAAAACTCTATGCCAGAGTTTCTCTACTTTTAGTCATTTGCTTAGTACCTTTATGTTTTTCTCCATATTCACATACTATGTCTACTTTTATATACCTAACATTTTTCTTTGTCACCTGATTTTTTTTTATTTAAACTTAACCTCACCCTAAAATAAAATAGCTGTAAGGACACAGGTTTCTGTAATGTACCAGTGATAAATTTTCTAATATACTCTGTAATAAATACATGTCTAGGAACAAAAAAATGATGGCCCATGTGTCATTTTGAATACAACCAGTGTATAATTTTATAACATTTAATGCTACAATCATTGTTTAAAATATGGGGAATTTAAGCTAATTCAAAATACCAATACCGTGAGCGATTTTTATCTATTGCACCATTGCATGGTAAACAAAGCAGTGGATTAATGTATTGATACCGAGTTGGAAGGGTGTTTTGAGTGACAAATTTCAGGGCTGTGAATTTTGTCCTGACCTGATTGACATTTTATTAGTGACCTGAAGACATAGGAGGTGAATGGGTTCAATTGGAAATGACATAACCTGGAAGGGATTACTAATATAATAGATCATAGAACTGATTCAGTTAACATAGAGGATACATACTTAGATTAAGACAAACAATGTTTAAATATAGAAAGAAGAAGATCTGGCAAAATTGCTTAGGGTTTTCAGGTGGCTATAAACTCATTAAAAGTAAAAAATTTTATATAGATGCCCAGAAAGTAAATGCACACTTAGATTTTAGTCTTAAAGGTCGTATGCTCAAGAAAGTGCTTTAAAATGGAGTGTCCAAATTAAAAGTTAAATATTCTGCAGCTGATCAATCTATATCTGGAATATTATGTTCAATTCCAGGAAGTAATCCAGGAAAATTATAGATCTGGAAATGCTTTCATTTGCAAGAGAGAGAGTTGAAGGAACTGGGTATGTTAAACCTAAAGAAAAAAAATTCTAAGTTGGGGCATGAGAATTGTTTTCAAATACAATATTGGAAAAGCTTTCAACGTAGAAGGAAAATGTTATTTATCTGCATAGTCTTAGTGAGCAGATTTGACTACAGCTCAATAAAAATGGAAAGAAGTTAACAGTCAGCGATACTAGAGGGAAACTGCCATGATTGCTGTATGGTAGTTTTGGAGGTGTGCGTGTATGTTTGTATGTATGTGTGTAAATTGAAAGAGAGGTGATCCTTTAACTTTGAATGCTTTTAATTTTTACAATGATCATGTCATCAGAAAAAAAGATATTTCTATTTTGAAATGTAAAATTTAAAACTACTGGAGAAGGGGAGTGGTTGGAGGAGACTCTTGTTCTGTCACCTAATACCCATGTATTTTTGACTGATTCCTTAACTTCTCCAAGCCTGAAATTCCTCTTCTAGACAATGGGGATAATAATACTTTCCAGGCTGTATGATTGTGAAGATTAAATTAATGCTGTAAGTCAAAATTCCTGACACAGTATGCCTTCAGTTTAGGTATTTAGTTTTTTTTTTTTTTTCTTGTGTATGATCTTGAGTTTACTATTGAAGGGACAACCAAAAATTAGTAGGCAGCCTAAATTTCAGCACTAATTTTGAACCTTAAACAGTTCAGTCCTAACTTGTGATTTGAAATTTATGTGGTATGGGAAAAGTAATATAGAAGAAAGAGAAAATCCTGACCTATATATATGCTTTTGGTCACTAATGGAAGCCCTCACAATGTCATATTAGAGTCTTCATAGATAAGTTCCATATTCATTATTTTCTTGCTTGTCTTTTTTTCAGTGGTTCAATATTTTTATATATTATAATCCATATAAAATTATTACAAAATAATGGTTGTATTTCCCTATGCTGTACAGTATATCCTCGTTGCTTACTTATTTTATACAGAATAATTTGTGTCTTGTATTCCCATATCCCTAACTCTCCTGTCCCCCCTTCCCTTTCCTCATTGTTAACCACTTGTTTGTTCTCTATATCTGTGCATCTGTTTTGTTATACACATTTGTTTGTTTTATTTTTTAGATTCCATATATAAATGATAACAGAGTATTTGTCTTTCTCTGACTTATTTCACTAAGCCTAATACTCTCTAGGTCCATCCATGTTGTTGCAAATGGCAGAATTTCATTTTTTTTATGACTGAGTAATATTCCATTGCATATACATGCCACATCTTTATCCATTCATCTGTTGATGGGTACTTAGGTTGCTTCCATATCTTGGCTATTGTAAATAATGCTGCTGTGAGCATTGGAGTGCATGTATCTTTTCAAATTAGTGTTTTTGTTTTCTTCAGATATACGTTAGCAGTGGAATTGCTGGACCATATGGTAGTTCTGTTTTTTAGTTTTTTTTGAGGAATTTCCATACTGTTTTCCATAGTGGCTGCAACAATTTACAATTCTACCAACAGTGTGCTTAGGGTTCCCTTTTGTCCACATCATTGCCAAGACTTGTTATTTGTAGAGTTTTGATGATAGCCATTTGATGATATCTCCTTGTGGTTTTGATTTGCATTTCTCTGATGATTAGCAATGTTGAGCATTTTTTCATGTGCCTGTTAAGACATGAAAAAAATGTCTATTGGAAAAAAGTCGATTCAGGTCTTTGGCCCATTTTTAAATTGGCTTGTTTGTTTTCTTGATATCGAGTTGTATGAGCTGTCTATATATTTTGGATATTAACCTTTTATCAGTCATATCAGTTGCAAATATTTTTTCCCATTCAGTAGGTGTCTTTTCATTTTGCCGGTGGTTTCCTCTGCTGTGCAAAAGTTTTTAAGTTTAATTAGGCCCCTTTGTTTATTTATGCTTTTGTTTCCTTTGCCTTAGGAGACAGATCCAAAAAAATATTGCTAAAATTTATGTCAGAGAGTATTCTGCCTATGTTTTCTTCTAGGAGTTTTATGATTTCCAGTTATACATTTAGATCTTTAATCCATTTTGAGTTTATTTTTGTACATGGTATGAGAAAATGTTCTAATTTCATTCTTTTACATGGAATGCTGCTTATTGAAGAGATTGTCTTTTACTTGTTGTGTATTCTTGCCTCCTTTGTCATAGGTTAATTGACCATAGGTGCATTGGTTTATTTCTGGGCTCTCTGTTCTGTTTCACTGATCTATATGTCTGTTTTTGTGCCATTACCATGTTGTTGGTTACTATAATTTTGTAGTATAGTCTGAAATCAGGAAGCATGATGCCACCAGCTTTGTTCTTTCTTCTCAGGATTGCTTTAGCAATTTAGGGTCTTTTGTAGTTTCATATAGATTTTAGGATTATTTATTCTAGTTCTGTGAAAAATGTAATTGGTATTTTGATTGGGATTGTGTTAAATCTGTCTATTGCTTTGGGTAACATTTGGCAATATTAATTCTTCCAGCCCAAGAACATGGGATATCTTTCCATTTCTTTGTATCACTTTCAAATTCCTTCATCAATGTTTTTTAGTTTTCAGAGTATAGTCCTTTTACCTCCTTGGTTAAGTTTATTCCTGAGTATTTAAAATTTTTTGGATGTAATTTTAAACAAGATTGTTTTTCTACTTTCTCTTTTTGATATTTTATTATTAGTGTATAGAAAAGCAACCAATTTTTCTATATTAATCTTGTATCCTACAACTTCACTGAATTCATTTATTTGTTCTAATAGTTTTTTGGTGGGGACTTTAGGGTTTTCTATGTGTAGTATCATGTTGTCTGCAAATAGTGACAGTTTTACTTCTTACCTTCCAGTTTGGATGCTTTTTGTTTCTTTTTCTTGTGTGATTGCTGTGGCTAGGACTTCCTATACTATGTTAAATAGGAGTGGTGAGAGTGGGCATCCTTATCATGTTCCTGATTTTAGAGGAGACGCTTTTAGTTTTTCATTGTTGAGTATGGTGTTAGATGTGGGTCTGTCATAAACGGCCTTTATTATGTTGAGATATGTTCCCTCTATACTAACTTGATGAGAGATTTTATCATGAGTAGTTGTTGAATTTTGTCAAATGCTTTTTCTATGTCTATTGAGATGATCATGTGGTTTTTATCCTTCTGTTTGTTAATGTTGTGTATCACATCGATTAATTTGTGAATATTGAACCATACTTGCATCTTTAAAATAACCCACATGATCCATTTTATTTATTTATTTATTTTAAAATTTTATTTATTTATTTTTGGCTGCGTTGGGTCTTTGCTGCTGCGTGAGGGCTTCTCATTGTGGTGGCTTCTCTTGTTTAGAGCACAGGCTCTAGGCGCGTGGTGTTCAGTAGTTGTGGCTTGAGGGCTCAGTAGCTGTGGCTCGTGGACTCTAGAGTGCAGGCTCAGTAGTTTTGGCACACAGGCTTAGTTACTCTGCAGCATGTGGGATCTTCCCAGACCAGGCATCAAACCCATGTCCCCTGCACTGGCAAGCAGATTCTTAACCAGTGTGCCACCAGGGAAGTCCCAATCCATTTTATATATTGTTGAATTCCCTTTGCTAATATTTTGTTGAGCATCTATATTCATCAAAGATATTGGCTTGTAATTCTCTTGTTTTGTAGTGTCTTTATTTGGTTTTGGTATCAGGATAATGGCGGCCTTGTAGAATGAAGCTAGGAGTGTTCCCTACTCTTCAATTTTTTGGAATAGTCTGAGAAGGATAAGCATTAGCTCTTCTTTATATATATTTTTTGCTGTGCCGCATGGCATGCAGGATCCTAGTTCCCAGACCAGGGATTTCACCTGTGCCCCCTGCAGTGGAAGCACAGAGTCTTAACCACTGGACCACCAGGCAAGTCCCTCTTCTTTATGTTTGGTAGAATTCCCCTTTGAAGCCATCCAGTCCTAGACTTTTGCTTTTTTAAATTACAAATTCAGTTTCACTACTAGTGATCGGTATGTTCAGATTATGTATTTCTTCCTGATTCAGTCTTAGAAGGTTGGATATTTCTAGAAATTTGTCCATTTCTTCTAGGTTGTCCAATTTGTTGACATATAACTGTTCATAGTATTCTCTTACAAATTTTTTTTGTGTGTATCTCTTTGGTATTGGTTGTTATTTCTCCTCTTTCATTTCTTGCTTTGTTTATTTGGGTCTTCTCTTTTTTTCTTGCTGAGCTCGGCTGAAGATTTATCAATTGTGTTTATTTTTCCAAAAAACCAGCTCTTGGTTTCACTGATCTTTTCTATTGCTTTTTTTTTTTGTCTTGATTTTATTTATTTCCTTTCTGATATTTATTATTTCTTTCCTTCTGCTGGCTTTGGGCTTTGTTTATTCCTCTTTTTCTAATTTCTTTAGACAGAAGTTTGGGTTGGTTATTTGAGATTTTTCTTGTTTCTTGAGGAAGGCCTGAATCACTATAAACTTCCCCCTTACCACTTCTTTTGCTGCATCCATAGATTTTGGAAAGTTCTGTTTCCATTTTCATTTGTCTCGAGGTATTTTCTGATTTTATTTTTGATTTCTTCATTGACCCATTGGTTTTTTAGCAACATGTTGTTTAGTCTTCACATGTTAGTGCTTTACCCATTTTTCTTCCTATAATTGATTTCTAGTGTCATACCATTGTGGTCAGAAAAAATGCTTGATATAATTTCTATCTGCTTAAAGTTGTTTAGACTTGTTTTGTGGCCTAGGGTGTGATATCTCCTGGAGAATGTTCACATGTACTTGAAAAGAATGTGTATTCTGCTATTTTTGGATGGAATGTCCTGTAAATATGTATTATGTCTAACTGGTATATGTTGTCATTTAAGACCACTATTGCCTTATTGATTTTCTGTCTTAATGATTTGTCCATTGATGTATGTGGGGTGTTAAAGTCCCCTACAATTATTGCATTATTGTCAATTTCTCTTTAATGTCTCTTAATACTTGCTTTATATATTTAGGTGCTCCTGTATTGAGTGCATAAGTGTTAATGAGTGTAATATTCTCTTCTTGTATTGATCCCTTTATCATTATATAATGCCCTTCTTTGTCTTTTGTTATAGACTTTGTTTTAAAGTCTGTTTTGTCTGATATGAGTACTGCTATCCCCGCTTTCTTATCTTTTCCATTTGCATGAAATATCTGTTTCCCCTCACTTTCAGTCTGTGTGCTTTAGTTCTGAAATGAGTCTTTATAAGCAGTGTATAGATGGGTCTTGTTTTTTTAATTTAATCAGCCACCCTATGTCTTTTGATTGGAGCATTTAGTCCATTAATATTTAAATTAATTAGTTATAGGTATGTACTTATTGCCATTTTATTACTTGTTTTCCAGTTTTTTGTAGTTCTTCCCTGTTCTTTTCTTCTTTTAGTTTCTTTGCTTGTGGTTTAATGATTTTCTTTAGTGGTATGCTTGTGTTCCTTTTTTATTCTTGTTTTTGAATATCTGTTGTATGTTTTTAACCTGTGGTTACCATGGGGTTTATATATGTTGACTTATAACTATATCTATTAGTTTTAAACAGGCAGTCCTTTGAGTTCAAACACATTCTAAAAGATCTACATATTTTTCTTCCCTCCCCACATTTTGTGTTTTTGATGTCATATTTTACATCTTCCTGTTTATCCCTATACTGATTATTGTAGTTATAGTTAATTTTATATTTTTTTGTCTTTTAATCTTTGTGCTATCTTATTTAAGTAGTTGATTCTCAGCCTTTACTATATATTTTCCTTTACTAGTGGAATTTTTCCTTTCCTATAGATACTTACTTCTTATAGCATTTTCTTTCCCACTTAGAGAAGACCCTTTAATGTTGCCTTTCACGTCAGTTTAGTATTGTTGAACTCTTTCAGTTTTTGCTTGCTTGAGAAGTTCTTTATGTCTCCTTCAATTCTAAATAATAACCTTCCTGAGTAGAGTATCCTAGGTTGCAGGTTTTTCCCTTTCAGCTTATGCCACTCGTTTCTGGCCTGCAAAGTTTCTGTGGAAAAATCAGCTGATAGCCTATGGGTGTTCCCTTGTATACGACTCTTTGTTTTTCTCTTGCTGCCTTTAGAATTCTCTCTTTAACTTTTGCCATTTTACTTATGATATGTCTTGTTGTGAGTCTGTTTGGATTCATCTTGCTCTGCGCTTCCTGTACCTGGCTATCTGTTTCTTTCTTCAGTTTTGGGAAGTTTTAAGCCATAATTTCATTAAATACATTTTCAATCCCCTTCTCTCTCTTTTCTCCTCTGGGCCCCTATAATGTGAATGTTGTTAAGCTTGATATTATCCCAAAGATCCATTAAACTGTTCTAATTTTTAAATGTTTATTTATTTATTTTTGCTGTTCTCATTGGGTGATTTCCATTATTTTATATTCCAGAACACTTATGCATTCTTCTGTATCACCTAGTCTGCTGTTCATTCCTTCTAGTATATTTTTCATTTCAGTTATTGTATTCTTCAGTTCTGACTGGTTATTTTTATTTATTTATTTATTTTTATTGCAGTACGCGGGCCTCTCACTGTTGTGGCCTCTCCCGCTGCAGAGCACAGGCTCCGGACGCGCAGGCTCAGCGGCCATGGCTCACGGGCCCAGCCGCTCCGCGGCATGTGGGATCTTCCCAGACCGGGGCACGAACCCGTGTCCCCTGCATCGGCAGGCAGACTTTCAACCACTGCGCCACCAGGGAAGCCCCTGACTGGTTATTTTTGTATTCCATAGTTCCTTGGCAAAATTTTCACTGTGTTCATCTATTCTTTTCCCTAATTCAGTTAGCATCCTTATTACTGATGTTTTGAATTTTTTAATCCAGTAAATTGTTTTATTACTTGTTTTTTACAAGCATTTTCTCTTGCTTTTTCAATTGAGACAAATTACTCCATCTTCTAATTTTAATTAACTTTCTATGTCTCTATGAAATTAGGTGAACAGTTACCTATTGCAGTCTTGAAGGTGTGTCCTTATGTGGGAGTGTCCCTATACAGTCTATACGTGCCTAGTGGCTTTGGTGGGAGAGCTGAATTTTACATGAACACAAGTTGTGTCTTTCCTCAGGGTGTGCTGGAAGGTATCACCTTGGTGGGAGGTGAAACTTGAGATGGAGTGGCTAGAACCAGAGCCTGGTGTGCTCTGGGGCTCCTCCTTTCATCAGTGGCCATCACCACCCTATCGGGTGGGGTCAGGTCACAAGTTCCTGGAGCAGAAGCCCTGAGGGTCAGGTCCGAGATGGCTCAGTTCCCTTGAAGTGTGAGCTCTCCCCACTCCCAGCAACACTGGAGCAAGAAGAGCTGGCTTGGGCACTTGGTGAGGTCTGGCGCACTGGGCTGTGAAAGTCCTGTGGCCCTTAGATATCTCAACTGTCTCTGATGCACCACTAGTGTAAATGCCAGCAATGGCTGCCCCCTCCCTACTCAGACACCAGTTTGGGTTTGAGCCACCTCAGCATCTCATGGCAGAGGTTGTTCCCTAGTCACGGCAGCTCTTGCTTCAGTGTGGAGCTGCCACATGAGGCAAGAGGTGCTGGAGCATTCACTCAGCTCAGGCCAGAGCATGTGCTGGGACAGTAGCAGGAAACTAGTCAGCCACCCCTGCATTATCAAGCCACACTCTCTGCCCTGCATTGGGGGGCAAGGAAGTGCAAATGTGCTCCTCCCGAGTAGAGTCCAGGCTTCCCACAGCCTTACTGTTAATCCCACTGGCTCTTCAATAAGCCAAGGGGTCTCATCTTCCCTTTGTTGGACCTCATGGTTGGGGTGCCCAATATGTGGATCAAACGGCTTATTCCTCAGGGATCTCCACTCATGTAATTTCCCATTTCCTGTAAGACCCCTCTCAGGGGCACAGGTCCTGACCTGATTGCTTTACTTTCCTTCCTACCCAATTCTGTGTGGATCTTTCTTACAGCCTTGGTTGTACAGGAGTCTTTCTGCCAGTCTTCAGTTAGTTTTCAGTGAGAATTGTTCCACAAGTAGATGTATTTTTGATGTGTTTGTTGGGGGGAGGTGAGCTGTGCATCGTCCTACTACACCATATTGATCTAACTCCCTTGCTTGTCTTAATGGTCAGTCACTGAGCAATAAATATGTGGGCCACATGGCCATTCAGTTTAGTTGCAATATGGATGAAATCATTAAATCATCCACTTTACATCCCTATTAATTGAGTTTTATTTAATTAAGTAATTATTTAATGAACCAATTAATTGCTCTACAAGTTGACCCTCCAGTTTGTAGAGTTCTCACCTAAGTCAAGTAAACATACTTAACTTTAGGCTAGATCATTACAATGATGCTTTCAGATTTAACTAATTTGGGTGGGGTGGGGGGGAAAGTAAATGAAGGGAGACCTCAGACAAGCACATCATCATTCAACCCAGGCAAAAAAGATATGTCTTGGCAATCCATGAGACATCACTTCATGTCTTTACTTTTAGATTCTATATTTGAGAAGTTAATATTTTTTCAAAGAGATTATTTCGCTACCTAGAAACACTGCCACCTAACAGTAGCTCCTACTTCTGTTAGTTCCAAAAGGAAAAGCTAAAATTATAGAACCATTCTCTAGGATTTCTAAGTCATAGTATTCTTCTTGTGTCTCCATGATATAATTATTAGTTTTCTATGTATTTATGTTTTATATAAAAATAAGCTTTGCTTTTGAGTAGTTGAGCTTAGCTACCACTATTTTAAAGATGATAATTTAGAAAAAAGAAGTGCAGAGATAAATGTTTAAGGTACAATCCATTACCTCCTAACTAATCCTTCACTTTTCTTCCATTAATCTACAAAAATTTTAGCTTGAAATCAAAGCACAAATCAAAGCCATGTTCCCTCTTTGGAATGTCTTGGCTTCAGTGCCTGGCTTGTTTCTCTCAGTAGTCAGCAAAGCACTGCCTCAGGAACAGGCAGCTCATTGCTCTTTTCTCTTCTCCCTTCCCCAAACTATTCACATTAAAAATAGAAAAGGTTTAGTTTGCCTTTATAGTTTTGATACTTTGGAATCCTCATCTTATTTTTCTTTGATTCATGCTAATGTCAAATTATAGACCATATTCCTTTCTGAAAAAATAAGCAATTGAGTGAAAAACAACCCTCAGAGGTTATACTAGCCTTCCCCTATAGATTTTTCATTTAAATCTTAATCTACAGTTTCTTTGCAATTTCCAGAAAATGTATTTGCATTACCAAAGATGGATTATAGTAATTACCACTAATTTCAATAATGAAAATGGATATAATTTTCTTTGAAATGCTGACTTTAATTCTTTTTATTCACTTGCCGGCATCAATAATCTTCACACTGGTGAGGCTAGAGGTAGAGAGAAAGAGGATGAAGTGATGGAGATTGTGGCAGTCCCAGCTTGAATTTTGTTCTGTAGTTACTAAGGCTAGTTGTTTGATGCACACAAAGGTTTATGAATATGAAATATGCAGATGTATTTTAAAGATATTCATTAAAACCAATATGCAAATCTCCTGGTGCTTGCTCTGTTGCTCAGGCACTTAAATGACCTCAGTCCACTCAGAGTTCTCCAGAATGTCATGCTATTTTTGAGCAAGGAGAAATTTCTTGAGGCTTGATTTTACAAGAATGGAAAAGAGATTGTATATAGAGAGGAAAAGTTCCCTTGTGTTTAACGGACCACTTCACCAGTTACAAGAAAGATTTCTTTGCAGTCAATAGCTTTAGCTGTCAAAGAGGAATAAGAAGTGCAGAGTAGGGCTTCCCTGGTGGCGCAGTGCTTGAGAGTCCGCCTGCCGATGCAGGAGACGCGGGTTCGTGCCCCGTTTCGGGAAGATCCCACATGCCGCGGAGCGGCTGGGCCCGTGAGCCATGGCCACTGAGCCTGCGCGTCCGGAGCCTGTGCTCCGCAAATGGGAGAGGCCACAACAGTGAGAGGCCCGCATAACGCAAGAAAAAAAAAAAAAAAAAAAAAAAAGAAGTGCAGAGTAAGCATTATAAAAGGTTAAAGGCAAGAGAACTGTCTTATACATAAAATACATTTATGTATAAAATGGATAGTGCTTACACAGTTTGTACATAACTTTAAGAGATATTTAGAGGAGGCAAAATATCAGGTTAGCAAATTCTAGATGTCAACATGAGAAACATTTAAATAACACTTGCATGTACCTTTTATCTTCTGAAAATAAACTCCCTTCTAATGGCCAGTTGGAATAAAATGATTTCCAAATAATTTCTCTAGTACATGGTGAAAATATCTTTTGATTCCCTATTAAATAAAGAATTCCTACTTTTCTTAATCAAAAAATTTTTTCATAATCAAAAATATCTAAATTGGCAAAAGAAATATAGAATTAGTGTGATATGGTGGAAATAACAATGAACAGGGTATGAGAAAACCTAGATTGTAGTCCAAGTTCTTTACCACTTTAATAGCTAAGCGGCCTTGGAAACTTAATGCATCAGCTACTATTTCTTCAGTAGCAGTGGAGGGAGTAATAATCGCTGCCCTGTCTTCCTCGCAGGGTTCTGATGAGGATCAGTTGGGAATATTGAGAAATGACTTGCCATAAGCCACTATCAACTCCACTTGTTCCAGGAAATGCTGGGCCACTGATCATCCTCTACTCAAAACACCAAACACTCCCTCATCTTTTTGAAACTTCCCTAAACTTCTTCTTGCCTTTTTATAGTCAACCAAGGACTATCAGTTTATCTGAAGACCAATTAGAAAGTCTACCTAACTTCCAAAAATCCCACCTTCATAGGACACTTGCCAATCAGAGATTGTCTCAGTATTTTCTCTATTAAACTTTGTCTTCTTTCCAAAATTTTTGAACCTCTGCTAAAACAAAAGATGAGTTTCCTTCTTTCCATTTTTTGATTGGGTTATTTGGCTTTCTTGATAGTGAGTTGTATGAGCTGTCTGTATCTTTTGGATACTAACCCCTTGTCAGTTGCATCATTTACAAATATTTTCTCCCATTCTGTAGGTTGTCTTTTCGTTTGTTGATCATTTCCTTTGTTGTGCAAAAGCTTTTACATTTGATTAACTCCCATTTACTTATTTTTTCTTTTATTTCCTTTGCCTTGGCAGAGTGATCTAAGAAAATATTGCTATGATTTATGTCTGAGAACGTTTTGCCTATATTGTCTTCTAGGAGTTTTATGGTGCCATGTCTTATAATTAGGTATTTAAACAATTTTGAGTTTATTTTTGTAGATGGTGTGAAGGAGTGTTCTAATTTTATTGACTTACAAGTAGCACTCCAGCTTTCCAAACACCACTTGCTGAAAAGACTGTTTTTCCTCATACAGTTACTAGCTGTATGACCTAGGACAATTTAGTTAATAAATGCTATAACTTGTATATTCTTGACTCCTTTGTCATAAATTAATTGACTGTAAGTGTGTGGGTTTATTTCTGGGCTCTTTATTCTGTTCCAGTGATCTCTATAGTATGTCTGTTTTTGTGCCAATACCATGCTGTTTTGGTTACTGTAGCTTTGTAGTATTGTCTGAAGTCTGGAAGGGTTATGCCTCCAGTTTTGTTCTTTTTCCTAAGGATTTTGTTTGTCAGTTCTGGGGCTTTCATAGTTCCATATAAATTTTAGTGTCATCTGTTCCAGTTCTGTGAAAAATGTTAGGGCAGAAGACTTAAATAGACATTTCTCCAAAGAAGACATACAGATAGCCAACAGGCACATGAAAAGATGCTCAACATCTCTAATTATTAGAGAAATGCACATCAAAACCACAATGAGGTACCACCTCACACAGGTCAGAATGGCTATCATCAAAAAGTCTACAAATAATAAATGCTGGAGAGGGTGTGGACAAAAGGGAACCCTTCTGCACTATAGATGGGGATGTAAATTGGTGCAGCCACTATGGAAAACAGTGTGGAGGTTCCTTTAAAAACTAAAAACAGAGTCACCATATGATCCAGCAATCTCACTCCTGAGCTAAGGCTGTGCACCACAACTACTGAGCCTGCACTCTAGGGCCCACGAGCATATATCTGGAAAAGATGAAAATTCTAATTCCAAAAGATACATACGCCCCTATGTTCATAGCAGCACTATTTACAGTAGCAAGACATGGAAGCAACCCAAGTGCCTATCAACAGACAATTGGCTTAAGAAGATGTGGTATATATATATACAATGGAATATTACTCAACCATAAAAAAGAATGAAATATTGCCATTTGCAGCAACATGGGTGGATCTAGAGAATATCCTATTAAGTGAACTAAGACAGAGAAAGACAAATACCATATGATATCACTTATACGTGGAATCTAAAAAATAATACAAATAAGTCTATATACAAAACAAACAGACTTACATAGAAAACAAACTTATGGTTACCAAAGGGGAAAGGGAGGAGGGGAGGGATAAATTAGGAGTATGAAATTAATAGATACAAACTACTATACATAAAATAGATAAACAACAATGATTTACTAGATAGCACAGGGAACTATATTCAATATTTTGTAATAACCTATAATGGAAAATAATCTGAAAAAATATATATAACTGAATCACTTTACTGTACACCTGAAACTAACACAATATTGTAACTATACTTCAATAAAAAAAAAAAATGTGTTGGCTTCCCTGGTGGTGCAGTGGATAAGAATCTGCCTGCCAATGCAGGGGACACAGATTTGATTCCTGGTCTGGGAAGGTCCCACATGCTGTGGAGCAACTAAGCCTGTGCACCACAACTACTGAGCCTGCACTCCAGGTCCCACGAGCCACAACTACTGAGCTCGCATGCCACACTACTGAATCCCGCATGCCTAGAGCCCGTGCTTCGCAACAAGAGAAGCCACCGCAATGAGAAGCCTGTGTACTGCACTGAAGAGTGGCCCCTGCTTGCTGCCAACTAGAGAAAGCCTGCATGCAGCAAAAAAGACCCAACACAACCAAAAATAAATAAAAATTAAAAAATATGCATTTCCTTGCTACAAGTTTATGCCTTTGTTAATTTTGTCTTGGACTTAAGTTTGTCTTTGACAACATCTCTGTGTCAGCCTTTATAACGTATTTAAATAAATGTAAGACTGCTACTGAAGTCTTTTAAATTTGTTAGAATTTAAATTTGTTAAAGGATCTAACAAAACTAAAAATAAAAATTTAAGGGATTAAATTTGAAGTTCTTTTGGGAAAAGCAAACTCTAAGAGGTAGCTGTTTTCAGGTTTCAGAATCTAGGCTAGTCATGTTTGATAATAACCACCTTTGTAAGTGCTTTGTGCTTACCATTTTAGAGGCAGTAGAGTATATCTCTGGAGGCTGACTGCCTTGTTTTGATCCCTGGCCCTACCAGTTACTAGCTGTATGACCTAGGACAATTTACGTAATAAATGCTATAACTTATGAAACATGATAAGTCAGGCACAATGATAAACATCAAATGTGGCTATCTCATTGAATCCTTAATGAAATTGTTATTGTTATCATTCCCATTTTAGAGAAACCCAGAAAGGTAAGTAATTTTCCCAAGGTCACACACCCAGCAGTTTCCACATCAACAAAACAAAAGAGATATTAACGGCATATAAGTCAAAGTGTTGTTGAAATGATTAGAGACAAAGCATGTAAATTATTTGTTTAGCAAACTGATACATACAAAGCGTTCAGTAAATGTTTTGTTATTGTAATTGTTCTTGCCACTATTACTAGGTGAATATAATTGTCTGTATTATTAAGATCAAGAAACTTCAGCTCAGTCAGCTCTACCCACCACCAGTCCCTCCCATCAGGAAACTTACACAAGCCTCTTAGATAGCCTCATCCACCAGAGGGCACACAGCATAAGTAAGAAGAGCTACAATCCTGCAGCCTGTGGAACAAAAACCACATTCACAGAAAGATAGACAAGATGAAAAGGCAGAGGGCTATGTGCCAGATGAAGGAACAAGATAAAAGCGCAGAAAAACAACTAAATGAAGTGGAGATAGGCAGCCTTCCAGAAAAAGAATTCAGAATAATGATAGTGAAGATGATACAGGACCTCAGAAAAAGAATGGAGGCAAAGCTCAAGAAGATGCAAGAAATGTTTAACAAAGACCTAGAAGAATTAAAGAACAAACAAACAGAGATGAACAATACAATAACTGAAATGAAAACTACACTAGAAGGAATCAATAGCAGAATAACTGAGGCAGAAGACCTGGAAGACAGAATGGTGGAATTCACTGCTGCAGAACAGAATAAAGAAAAAAGAATGAAAAGAAATGAAGACAGCCTAAGAGACCTCTGGGACAACATTAAACATAACAACATTCACATTATAGGGGTCTGAGAAGGAGAAGAAAGAGAGAGAGGCCAGAGTAAATATTTGAAGAGATTATAGTCAAAAACTTCCCTAACATGGGAAAGGAAATAGTCACCCAAGTCGAGGAAGTGCAGTGAGTCCCATACAGGATAAACCCAAGGAGAAACACGCCGAGACACATAGGAATCAAATTGTCAAAAATTAAAGACAAAGAAAAATTATTGAAAGCAGCAAGGGAAAAATGACAAGTAACATACAAGAGAACTTCTATAAAGTTAACAGCTGATTTCTCAGCAGAAACTCTACAAGCCAGAAGGGGGTGGCATGATATAGTTAAAGTGATGAAAGAGAAGAACCTACACCAAGATTACTCTACCCGACAAGGATCTCATTCAGATTTGATGGAGAAATCGAAAACTTTACAGACAAGCAAAAGATAAGAGAATTCAGCACCACCACACCAGCTCTACAACAAATACTGAAGGAACTTCTCTAAGTGGGAAGCACAAGAGAAGAAAAGGATCTACAAAAACAAACCCAAAACAATTAATAAAATGGTCATAAGAACATACATATCGATAATTACCTTAAACTTGAATGGATTGAGTGCTCCAACCAAAAGACACAGGCTTGCTGAATGGATACAAAAACAAGACCCATCTATATGCTGTCTACAAGAGACCCACTTCAGACCTAGGGACACATACAGACCGAGAGTGAGGGGATGAAAAAACATATTCCATGCAAATGGAAATCAAAAGAAAGCTGGAGTAGCACTACTCATATCAGATAAAATCGACTTTAAAATAAAGAATGTTACAAGAGACAAGGAAGGGCACTACATAATGGTCAAGGGATCAATCCAAGAAGTAGATATAACAATTATAAATGTATGTGCACCCAACATAGGAGCACCTCAATACATAAGGCAACTGCTAACAGCTCTAAAAGAGGAAAGCGACAGTAACACAATAATAGTGAGGGACTTTATCACCTCAATTACGCCAATGGACAGATCATCCAAAATGAAAATAAATAAGGAAACAGAAGCTTTAAATCACACAATAGACCAGATAGATTTAATTGATATTTAGAGGACATTCCATCCCCAAACAGCAGATTACACTTTCTTCTCAAGTGCACACTGAACATTCTCCAGTATAGATCACATCTTGGGTCACAAATCAAGCCTCAGTAAACTTAAGAAAATTGAAATCATATCAAGCATCTTTTCTGACCACAGCGCTATGAGATTAGAAATGAATTACAGGGGAAAAAAACGTAAAAAAAAACACATGGAGGCTAAACAATATGTTACTAAATAACCAAGCGATCACTGAAGAAGTCAAAGGGAAAATCAAAAAATACCTAGAGACAAATAACAAGGAAAACACGATGATCCAAAACCTATTGGATGCAGCAAAAGCAGTTCTAAGAGGGAAGTTTATAGCTATATAAGCCTACCTCAAGAAATAAGAAAACTCTCAAATAAACAATCTAACCTTACACCTAAAGGAACTAGAGAAAGAAGAACAAACAAAACCCAAAGTTAGCAGAAGAAATCATAAAGATCAGAGCAGAAATTAATAAAATAGAAACAAAGAAAACAATAGCAAAGATCAATAAAACCAAAAGCTGGTTCTTTGAGAAGATAAACAAAATTGATAAACCATTAGCCAGACTCATCAAGAAAAAGAGGGAGAGGACCCAAATCAATAAAATTAGAAATGAAAAAGGAGAAGTTACAGCAGACAGTGCAGAAATACAAAGCATCCTAAGAGAGCACTACAAGCAACTCTCTGCCAATAAAATGGACAACCTGGAAGAAATGGACACATTCTTAGAAAGGTATAACCCTCCACGACTGAATGAGGAAGAAATAGAAAATTTGAACAGACCAGTCACAAGTAATGAAATTGAAACTGATTAAAAATCTTCCAACAAACAAAAGCCCAGGACCAGATGGCTTCACAGGTGAATTCTATCAAACATTTAGAGAAGAGCTAACACCCATCCTTCTCAAACTCTTCCAAAAAATTGCAGAGGAAGGAACACTCCCAAAGTCATTCTATGAGGCCACCATCACCCTGATACCAAAAGCAGACAAAGATACTACAAAAAAAGAAAATTACAGACTACTATCACTGATGAATATAGATGCAGAAATCCTCAACAAAATACTAGCAAACAGAATCCAACAACACATTAAAAGGATCATACACCATAATCAAGTGGGATGCAAGGATTCTTCAGTTTATGCAAATCAATCAATATGATACACCATATTAATGAAGAATAAAAACCATATGATCATCTCAATAGAAGCAGAAAAAGCTTTTGACAAAATTCAGCACTGATTTATGGTAAAAGCTCTCCAGAAAGTGGGCATAGAGGGAACCTACCTCAACATAATAAAGGCCATATATGACAAACCCACAGCAATCATCATTCAATGTTGATAAACTGAAAGGATTTCCTCTAAGATCAGGAACAAGACAAGGATGTGCACTCTCAGCACTATTATTCAACATAGTTTTGGAAGTCCTAGCCACGGCAATCAGAGAAGAAAAAGAAATAAAAGGAATACAAATTGGAAAAGAAGAAGTAAAACTGTCACTGTTTGCAGATGACATGATACTATACAGAGAGAATCCTAAAAGTGCCACCAGAAAGCTACTAAAGCTAATTAATGAATTTGGTAAAGTTGCAGGATACAAAATTAATGCACAGAAATCTTTTGCATTCCTATACACTAATAATGAAAAATCTGAAAGCGAAATTAAGGAAACGCTCCCATTTACCACTGCAACAAAAAGAATAAAATACCTAGGAATAAACCTACCTAGGGAGACAAAAGACCTGTATGCAGAAAACTATAAGACACTGATGAAAGAAATTAAAGGTGATGCCAACAGATGGAGAGATATACCATGTTCTTGGATTGGAAGAACCAATATTGTGAAAATGACTATACTACCCAAAGCAATCTACAGATTCAATGCAATCCCTATCAAATTACCAATGGCATTTTTTACAGAACTAGAACAAAAAAATCTTAAAATTTGTATGGAGACACAAAAGACCCCAAATAGCCAAAGCAGTCTTGAGGGAAAAAAGCGGAGCAGGAGGAATCAGACTCCCTGAGTTCAGACTATGCTACAAAGCTACAGTAATCAAGACAGTATGGTACTGGCATGAAAACAGAAACATAGATCAATGGAACAAGATAGAAAGCCCAGAGATAAACCCACGAACCTATGGTCAACTAATCTATGACAGAGGTGGCAAGGATATACAATGGAGAAAAGATAGTCTCTTCCATAAGTGGTGCTGGGAAAACTGGACAGCTACATGTAAAAGAATGAAATTAGAACACTCCCTAACACCATACACAAAAATAAACTCAAAATGTGTTAGAGACCTAAATGTAAGACCAGACACTATAAAACTGTTAGAGGAAAACACAGTAAGAACATTCTTTGACATAAATCACAGCAAGATCTTTTTTGATCCACCAACTAGAGTAATGGAAGTAAAAAGAAAAATAAACAAATGGGACCTAATGAAACTTCAAAGCTTTTTCACAGCAAAGGAACCAGAAACAAGACAAAAAGACAACCCTCAGAATGGGAGAAAATATTTGCAAACGAATCAACGGACAAAGGGTTAATCTCCAAGATATATAAACAACTCATGCAGCTCAATATTAAAAAAACAACCCAATCCAAAAATGGACAGAAGACCTAAATAGATGTTTCTCCAAAGGAGACATACAGATGGCCAAGAAGTACATGAAAAGCTGCTCAACATCACTAATTATTAGAGAAATGCAAATCAAAACTACCCTGAGGTATCACCTCACACCAGTTAGAATGGGTATCAGAAAATGTGCAAACAACAAATCCTGGGGAGGATACGGACAAAAGGGAACCCTCTTGTGCTGTTGGTGGGAATGTAAATTGATACAGACACTATGAAGAACAGTGTGGATGTTCCTTAAAAAACTAAAAATAGAATTACCATATGATCCAGCAATCCCACTCCTGGGTATATACCCAGAGAAAACCATAATTCAAAAAGACACATACACCCCAATGTTCATTGCAGCACTATTTACAACAGCCAGGTCATGGAAGCAACCTAAATGCCCATCGACAGATGAATGGATAAAGAAGATGTGATACATATATACAATTGAATATTACTCAGCCATAAAAATGAATGAAATTTGGTCATTTGTTGAGACATGGATGGATCTAGAGAGTGTCCTACCTAGTGAAGTAAGTCAGAAAGAGAAAATCAAATATCGTATATTAACGCATGTATGTGGAACCTAGAAAAATGGTACAGATGAACCGGTTTGTAGGGCAGAAATTGAGACAGATGTAGAGAACAAATGTATGGACACCAAGGGGGGGAAGCCATGGTGGAGTGGAGATGGTGGTGTGATGAATTGGGCGATTGGGATTGATATGTATACACGGATGTGTATAAAATTGATGACTAGTAAGAACCTGCTGTATAAAAAAATAAAGTTCAAAAATTTTTTTAAAAAAGTAACTTCATCTGGCCTTAAAAACCCCAACCCAACCAAACCAAACATATATTGGGAAGAATGAATAACATATTGGTACTTTAAAATAGAGAGAAAATAGATTAGCCAGAGAAAAAGTTCATAAGCTTTTTTTAAAAAATAAATTTATTTTATTTATTTATTTTTTGCTGTGTTGGGTCTTCATTGCTGCATGTGGGCTTTTTCTAGTTGCAACGAGTGGGGGATACTCTTTGTTGTGGTGTGCAGGCTTCTCACTTCAGTGGCTTCTCTTGTTGAGGAGCAGAGGCTTTAGAGTGCGGGCTTCAATAGTTGGCAGCACGCGGGCTCAGTAGTTGTGGCTCGTGGGCTCTAGAGTGCAGGCTCAGTAGTTGTGGTGCACGGGCTTAGTTCTCACCAGGGAAGCTCCCATAAGCTTTTTTTTTTACATGAAGAGCTAAAATGTTCCTCACTTGAATCCTTGCGACTAACACAGGAGAATGTCAAGGAGAAAAAGTTACTGTTAAGTTCTTACAGGAGACAGCTAGGGGCAGTTGATGTATACTGTTGAAGGGTTGAGTTTGGGAAAGGGACATCTTTACCTGTGAGTCATTGCTGTTCTAGAATTACTCCATTTTAAGGATCAATATTTAAAGCCTTAAGATATAGGGAGTCTTATACTATGCCTCAATATTTGAAGTGCTAGCAAGTTATAGATTAGTGAGTTTTTTTATAGATTGGGGAAAATGGTAGTGGCCTCTAAATTGTAGTTTACCTTAGCAGGGCCTGGTTACATGGATTAATAGAACACAAGTCATGTAAGTTTGGCTAGTCAGTGAGGTAATGTAGAAAGATCTGGGTCACCGCTGCGAATTAAAAACCCGAGTAGGAGTGGTGCTGGGAGCCGACTTCAGAAGCCTCTGAGGCTGCAGAAGAAAAAAGCAAGGGAGTAAGAAAGAGATTGAAAGGGGTAGCAAAGACAAATCGTGCTTAGTTCATTCCAGCCCCAGTTTTAACAATGTCCATAAAAGAACAGTGATTCCACTTCCTCAATTCCTATTGATTAATTGAGATAAGTACTTTAAGTGTCAGGCATTGTGAAACTTATGGGAATTTTAGACCAGGTGGGAGAGGACTAGGGTCATTGCAGGCCAACGAATGAGCTGTTGTGAGGCTTGCAATGCCATTTAAATTGCTCTGTATAATAGTTGCCTAGTCATTTAACCTCTGGGCCTTGGTTACTTCATCTGTAAAATGAAGACCTTGAACTATAAGATCTCTGGGGAACTTTGCAGCATTAAAATGTTATGATTCTCTTTGGCTTATTTTTGGGGGAAAATGTATGATCCTCTTTGGTTAATAAAGAATTAAAAAAAGAAGCTCACATCTCACAAGGGTGCGTATGAATGGATAAGTGCATACCCAAACACATACATGCATATTTAGTATTATGAGGATTATCATAAAAAAATACTAATAAAACTGGAGTGACATAAGATTGAAGAGATATCTAACTTACAAAAGTATTTCTGTCTTTGCAGTATGAAATAACATAATAACATATATGCTTTTACAAGAATAATCTTCTGGCCAAAGGTGAGGGGATGTAGCAATTCATGTAAGTAAAGTTCAAACTTTACTCAAAAAGTAACAGCATCCTTTGCTCTGTATCTTAAGGCTATAAGAAATCATCCCCTAGGTTCTTGCCCATAGTTTGAAAATGCCTTTATCCCAAGGATTTTTCATTTTGATAAGTAGTTATCTCAGAAAGATTAAAGCCAAGATTCCCTAAACTGACCCTTAGGAAGTACTTTAATTTTTCAAATTACTCAGTCACTGCCAATGTCATTTTGACAACTTCTTTTTCAAGAAGCTTTATGAATTGAAAGCTTTATGTATAGCTAGCAGACCTGTTCCTCATGAAGTGTGGGATCCAAGGCAGTGTGACTCCATTCTTTCTTATTAGTAGAAGTGACAAGACTTACTGGAAACTGAAACAATGGGGTCAAGCAGTGAATAAAGAAAAAGGAAAAAAGCAAGACTGGGAAATTCTCAACCCAAACTAACTAAAACATTCATGATATCCTATAAAGAGATGGCTGCAGTTAAGGTGTCTGAGTAACAGAATGCTATTTAAGAGAAACTGCTGGTGATCATAAAAAGTTACTAGCAACGACAGGAAAGCCAAGGAAGAGAAGACAAGATTAAGAAATAAGATCTCCCTCTTGTGCAAATGGAAGGTCTCAGTGCCTTTCTATATGATTCGTATAAGCTGCTGGTGGTTATCAGTGGGATACACAAGAGAGGTAGATCAATTTCCAAGGAACAATTTGAAATTTTTGGTTATTTCTGCAGACCCAGTAATAAAGACACTGAAGACTAACCAAAAGCTTAAGACATTTTCTATGCTTATAAAACTAATTTTCATTTATTCATTATTTTTATGTTAATAAGTACATAATTTGCGTATCCTTTATATTCCAATCACTGGATGAAATACAAGAAAGGAAAAAAAATGGTCCATGCCCTTAAGGAGTTTAAAATCTATTTGGAAATAAAATATAATTTTGTTTTGATTAATTCCCCACATTGGTGTAATAAACTAACTTGTAAGAAACCTGAAAAATCAAGTAAAAAATTTTCCTCTGAAATGCTTAAGTGGGGAGGTTAATAATAGTGTTTGCTTTATGTAAAAACTGACTAAAAGATGATGCAGTCTGTTTTATTAGCCTATTAGAGCTAAATTTATTCATCTTCAATATGCTGTAATTTTATTCAGAACCTATTTTTATCCTGCTAGATATTTCAGTCTTAAAATTCACATGGCCCAAGGGAAGAACCTCCTGGAATGTATCATCTGGTCCACTCAGTAGTTAGACTGCCTAAGTTCCAACAGCTGGAACTTATGCCTCTTTACATGATCTCCCTTTATCCCCATGGAGCCTTTTAGACTTGTTCTTATTCCCCCACTGTCCCTGGGGGAAAACTCCTAGCATCTGGAAGCTGGGACTATATACAAGCTAGATATGGATGCCTTTATCTATTTGTTGTTTAGGGCTGGTATTCCAGTTTTTTAGTTCAGTGTGAACATGTAAAGCATGATGGTGGAGGGGTATATATTTTTTAGGCAAATGAGAGTGCTGGTAAAAGTGAATAAAGGTGGTATGAGACTAGAAACTAGATTCTTTGATAAAGATCCTAAAGTTGTTTCTACTGGAGAGGAGAAAATTTTAGGGAAACGTAAATAACAGTCTTCAAATACCTGAAAGGTTGACACATGGGGACAAAAAGATTATGGTGGCTCATGGAGCTGCAATAGCTTCTAAGGAGTGGAAAGTAGTGGGAGCAGCTTTTTTTTTTTTTTCGGTACGCAGGCCTCTCACTGTTGTGGCCTCTCCCATTGTGGAGCACAGGCTCCAGATGCGCAGGCTCAGTGGCCATGGCTCACGGGCCCAGCCGCTCCGTGGCATGTGGGATCTTCCGGGACCGGGACATGAACCCGCGTCCCCTGCATCAGCAGGCAGACTCTCCACCACTACGCCACCAGAGAAGCCTGGAGCAGCTTTTGACTCAACCTCAGAAGACGATAGCTATTCCCTACCCCTGTTGAAGCAGAATCTGAATGACTGCCTGTGGTTTTGTAGAGGTGAAGTAAACGGGATTATATATATATATCCTCTATATTCTCTTTGGAGAAATGTCTTTAGGGCTTCTGCCCATTTTGGGATTGGGTTGTTTGTTTGTTTGATATTGAACTGCATGAGCTGCTTGGATATTTTGGAGATTAATCCTTTGTCAGTTGCTTCGTTTGCAAATATTTTCTCCCATTCTGAGGGTTGTCTTTTTATCTTGTTTATGGTTTCCTTTGCTGTGCAAAAGCTTTTAAGTTTCATTAGGTCCCATTTGTTTATTTATTTTTTTAATTTCCATTCCTCTTGGAGGTGGGTCACAAAGGATCTTGCTGTGATTTATGTCATTGTCTGCCTATGTTTTCCTCTAAGAGTTTTATAGTGTCTGGCCTTACACTTAGGTCTTTAATCCATTTTGAGTTTATTGCTGTGTATGCTGTTAAGGAGTGTTCTAATTTCATTCTTTTACATGTAGCTGTCCAGCACCCCTTATTGAAAAGGCTGTGTTTTCTCCATTGTATATTCTTGCCTCCTTTATCAAAAATAAGGGGACCATATGTGTGTGGGTTTATCTCTGGGTTTTCTATCCTGTTCCATTGATGTATATTTCTGTTTTTATGCCATTACCATACTGTCTTGATTACTGTAGCTTTGTAGTACAGTCTGAAGTCAGGGAGTCTGTTTACTCCAGCTCCATTTTACTTTCTCAAGATTGCTTTGCCTATTTGGAATCTTTTGTGTTTCCATACAAATTGTGCAATTTTTTGTTCTACTTCTGTGAAAAATGCCATTGGTAGTTTGATAGGGATTGCATTGAATCTGTAGATTGCTTTGGGTAGTATAGTCATTTTCACAATGTTGATTCTTCCAATCCAAGAACATGGTATACCTCTCCATCTGTTTGTATCATCTTTAATTTCTTTCATCAGTGTCTTATCGTTTTCTGCATACAGGTCTTTTGTCTCCTTAGGTAGGTTTATTCTTGGTATTTCATTCTTTTTGTTGCAATGGTAAATGAGAGTGTTCCCTTCATTTCTCTTTCAGACTTTTCACCATTAGTGTATAGGAATGCAAGAGATTTCTATGCATTAATTTTGTATTGTGCTACTTTACAAGATTCATTGATTAACTCTACTAGTTTTCTGGTAGAGTCTTTAGGGTTCTCTATGTATAGTATGATGTCATCTGCAAACAGTGACAGCTTTACTTCTTCTTTTCTGTTTTGGATTCCTTTTATTTATTTTTATTCTCTGATTGCTGTGGCTAAAACCTCCAAACCAACAGTGGTGAGAGTGGGCAACCTTGTCTTGTTCCTAATATGAGTGGAAATGGTTTCAGTTTTTCACCACTGAGAATGATGTTGGCTGTCGGTTTGTCATATATGGCCTTTATTATGTTGAAGTAAGTTCCCTCTAACCTACTTTCTGGAGGGTTTTTATCATCAATGGGTGTTGAATTTTGTCAAAAGCTTCTTCTGCATCTATTGAGATGATCATATCCTTTTTCTCCTTCAATTTGTTAATATGGTGTATCACATTGATTTGCATGTATTGAAGAATCCTTGCATTCTGGAGATAAACCCCACTTGATCGTGGTGTATGATCCTTTTAATGTGCTGACGAATTCTGTTTGCTAGTATTTTGTTGAGGATTTTTCAATCTATGTTCATCACTGATATTGGCCTGTAGTTGTCTTTCTTTGTGACATCTTTGTCTGGTTTTGGTATCAGGGTCATGGTGGTCTCGTAGAATGAGTTTGGGAGTGTTCCTCCCTCTGCTATATTTTGGAAGAGTTTGAGAAGGATAGGTGTTAGCTCTTCTCTAAATGTTTGATAGAATTCACCTGTGAAGCCATCTGGTCCTGGGCTTTTGTTTGTTGGAAGATTCTTAATCACAGTCACAATTTCAGTGCTTGTGATTGGACTGTTTATATTTTCTATTTCTTCCTGGTTCAGTCTTGGAAGGTTGTGATTTTCTAAGAATTTGTCCATTTCTTCCTGTATATTTTATTAGCATATAGTTTCTTGTAGTATCTCTCATGATCCTTTGTATTTCTGCAGTGTCAATTGTTACTTCCCCTTTTTCATTTCTAATTCTGTTGATTTGAGTCTTTTCCCTTTTTTTCTTGATGAGTCTGCCTAATGGTTTATCTATTTTGTTTATCTTCTCAAAGAACCAGCTTTTAGTTTTATTGATCTTTGCTATTGTTTCCTTCATTTATTTTTCATTTATTTCTGATCTGATCTTTATGATTTCTTTCCTTCTGCTAACTTTGGGCTTTTTTGTTATTCTTTCTCTAATTGCTTTAGGTGTAAGTTTAGGTTGTTTATTCGAGATGTTTCTTGTTTCTTGAGGTAGGATTGTATTACTATAAAGTTCCCTCTTAGAACTGCTTTTCCTGCATCCCATAGGTTTTGGGTCATCATGTTTTCATTGTCATTTGTTTTTACATATTTTTTGATTTCCTCTTTGATTTCTTCAGTGATATCTTGGTTATTAAGTAGTGTATTGTTTAGCTTCCATGTGTTTGTATTTTTTACATATTTTTTCCTGTAATTGATATCTAGTCTCACAGTGTTGTGGTCGGAAAAGATACTTGATATGATTTCAATTCTCTAAATTTATCAAGGCTTGATTTGTGACCCAAGATATGATCTATCCTGGAGAAAGTTCCATGAGCAATTGAGAAGAAAGTGTATTCTGTTGTTTTTGGGTGGAATGTCTTATAAATATCAATTAAGTCCATCTTGTTTAATGTATCATTTAAAGCGTGTGTTTCCTTATTTCTTTTCATTTTGCATGATCTGTCCATTGGTGAAAGTGGGGTGTTATAGTCCCCTACTATGATTGTGTTACTGTCAATTTCCCCTTTTATGGCTGTTAGCATTTGCCATATGTATTAAAGTGCTCGTATGTTGGGTGCATAAATATTTACAATTGTTATATGTTCTTCTTGGATTGATACCTTGATCATTATGTAGTGTCCTTCTTTTTCTCTTGTTATAGTTTTTATTTTAAAGTCTATTTTTTCTGATATGAGAATTGCTTCTCCACCTTTCTTTGGATTTCCATTTGCATGGAATATATTTTTCCATCCCCTCACTTTCAGTCTGTATGTGTCCCTAGGTCTGAAGTGAGTCTCTTGTAGACAGAATATATACGTGTCTTGTTTTTATCTCCATTCAGCCATTCTATGTCTTTTGGTTGGAGCATTTAATCCATTTACATTTAAGGTAATTATTGATATTTATGTTCCTATTACCATTTTCTTAATTGTTTTGGACTTGTGATTGTAGGTCTTTTCCTTCTCTTGTGTTTCCTGCCTAGAGAAGTTCCTTTAGCATTTGTTGTAAAGCTGGTTTGGTGTTGCTGAATTCTGTTAGCTTTTGCTTGTCTCCAAAGCTTTTAATTTCTCTGTCGAATCTGAATGAAATCCTTGCTGGGTAGTATAATGTTGCTTGTATGTTTTTCCCTTTAATCACTTTAAACATGTCCTGCCACTCCCTTCTGGCCTGCAGAGTTTCTGCTGAAAGATCAGCTGATAACCTTATGGGGATTCCCTTGTATGTTATTTGTTGTTTTTCCTGTGCTGTATTTTTTCTTTGTATTTAATTTTTGTTAGTTCAACTAATATGTGTCTTGGCATGTTTCTCCTTTGATTTATCCTGTATGGGACTCTCTGTGCTTCCTGGACTTGATTAACTATATCCTTTCCCATATTAGGGAAGTTTTCAACTATAATCTCTTCAAATATTTTCTCAATCCCTTTCTTTTTCTCTTCTTCTGTGACCCGTATAATTTGAATGTTGTTGTGTTTAATGTTGCCCCAGAGGTTCTGAGACTGCCCTCAATTCTTTTTCCTTTATTCTGCTCTGTGGTAGTTATTTCCACTATTTTATCTTCCAGGTCACTTCTCCATTCCTCTTCCTCAGTTATTCTGCTATTGATTCCTTCTAGAGAATTTTTAATTTCATTTATTGTGTTGTTCATCATTGTTTGTTTGCTCTTTAGTTCGCCTAGGTCCTTGTTAAATGTTTCTTTTATTTTCTCCATTCTATTTCCAAGATTTTGGATCATCTTTACTATCATTACTCTGAATTATTTTTCAGGTAGACTACCTATTTCTTCTTTATTTGTTTAGTCTGGTAGGTTTTTACCTTGCTCCTTCATCTGCTGTGTGTTTCTCTGTCTTCTCATTTTGCTTAACCTACTGTGTTTGGGGTCTTCTTTTCACAGGCTGCAGATTTGTAGTTCCCATTGTTTTTGGTGTCTTCCCCCAGTGGGTAAAGTTGGTTCAGTGGGTTGTGTAGGTTTCCTGGTTGAGGGCACTAGTGCCTGTACTCTGGTGGATGAGGCTGGATTTTGTCTCTCTGGTGGGCAGGACCGCATCCAATGGTGTGTTTTGGGGTGTCTGTGACCTTATTATCATTTTAGGCAGCCTCTCTGCTAAAGAGTGGGGTTATGTTCCTGTCTTGCTAGTTGTTTGACATAGGGTGTCTAGCACTGTAGCTTGCTGGTCGTTGAGTGGATCTGGGTCTTACCATTGAGATGGAGATATCTGGGAGAGCTTTTGCTGTTTGATAGTACATGGAGCCAGGATGTCTCTGGTGGACCAATGTCCTGAACTCGGCTCTCCCACCCTAGAGGCACAGGCCTGACACCTGGCCAGAGCACCAAGACTCTGTCAGCCATGCAGCTCAGAAGAAAAGTGAGAAAAAAAGAAAGGAAGAATAAAAAAAACAAAATAAAGTTATTAAAATAAAAGATAAAAAATCATTATTAAAAAGTAATAAAGTAAAAGAAAAAAAATAAAGAAAACAGCAACCAAACCAAAAAAGAAATCCACCAATGTAACAAGCACTAAAAACTATACTAAGCAAACAAAAAAAGCAAAAAAAAAACAAAAAAAACTGGACAGACAAAACCCTAGGACAAATATTAAAAGCAAAGCTATACAGACAAAATCACACAAAGAAGCATACACATACACACTCATAAAAAGAAAAAAAGGAAAAAAATATATATCGTTGCTCCCACAGTTCACTGCCTCAATTTTGGGATGATTTGTTGTCTATTCAGGTATTCCACAGATGCAGGGTACATCAAGTTGATTGTGGAGATTTAATTCGCTGCTCCTGAATCTGCTGGGAGGAATTTCCCTTTCTCTTCTTTGTTCACACAGCTCTGGGGGTTCAGCTTTTGATGTGGACCCGCCTCTGCATGTAGGGCGCCTGAGGGCATCTGTTCTTTGCTCAGACAGGATGGGGTTAAAGTAGCAGCTGATTCAGGGGCTGTGACTCACTGAGGCCTGGGGGATGGGGGGATAAGGAATCCAGGGTGAGCCTGCGGCGGCAGAGGCCAGCGTGACGTTGCAACAGCCTGTGGCGTGCCGTGTGTTCTCCCGGGGTGTTGTCCCTGGATCACGGGACCCTGGCAGTGGTGGGCTGCACAGGCTCCCAGAAGGGGAGGTGTGGATAGTGACCTGTGCTTGCACACAGGCTTCTTGGTGGCTGTAGTAGCAGCCTTAGCGTTTCATGCCCGTCTCTGGTGCTGCGCAGATAGCTGAGGCTCGCATCCCTCTCTGGAGCTTGTTTAGGCGGTGCTCTGAATCCCCTCTCCTCGCGCACTCCGAAACAATGGTCTCTTGCCTCTTAGGCAGGTCCAGGCTTTTTCCTGGACTCCCTTCCAGCTAACTTTAGCACACTAGCCCCTTTCAGGCTCTATTCATGCAGCCAACCCCAGTCCTCTCCCTGGGATCTGGCCTCCAAAGCCCGAGCCTCAGCTCCCAGCTCCCAGCTGTCCCAGTGGGTGAGCAGACAAGCCTCTCGGGTTGGTGAGTGCTGGTTGGCACCAATCCCCTGTGTGGGAATCTCTCCACTTTTCCCTCTGCCACCCTCTTGCTGTGCTCTCTGTGGCTCCAAAGCTTTCCCCACCACCATCCCCCATCTCTGCCAGTGAAGGGGCTTCCTAGTGTGTGGAAACTTTTCCTCCTTCATATGTCCCTCCCAGAGGTGCACCTCGTTTCCTTATTCTTTTGTCTCTGTTTTTTCTTTTGCTCTTCCCAGGTACGTGGGGAGTTTCTTGCCTTTTGGGAAATCTGAGGTCTTCTGCCAGCATTCAGTAGGTGTTCTGTAGGAGTTGTTCCGCATGTAGATGTGTTTCTGATGTATTTGTGGGGAGGAAGGTGATCTCCACATCTTACTCTTCTGCCGTCTTGAAGGTCTCTCTCTTGGATATACTTTTTGAAGGTAGAATTTGGTGTGGTATACAAGAAAGAAGTGTTAAAGATGACTACAGGTTTTAGGACTGAACAACTGGAAAAGTTGGAGTTGTCATCAAATGAGATGGAAAAGATTGAAGAGGGTTAGGTTTTAATGAGATGGAAAAGATTGAGGAGGGGTAAGACTAAATCAGGAGTTTTAGTCTTGGTCTAGAAAAGTTTGATGTATCTATTAGACATCATAGTGGAAATGTTGAATAGGTAACTTTAAGTCTGAAGTTCTGGAAGAGCATTGAGCTGGAAGTTGTCAGCCTATATACGGCATTTAAAAACAGGTGTCTGGATAAGATCATCAGGGCAGTGAATGTAAAAAAAGGGAAGGATCAATAATTGAACCCTGGGGGTATTCCAACATTAAGAGACCAGAGAAAAGAGGCAAACCCTGAAAAAGAGACTAAGAAGGAACGATTAGTGAAGCTGGAGGGCAAGCAAAACATGTGGAGTATTAAAAACCAAGTGAAAAATGGCCAATCAGCCATGAGCAAGACATCCACTAATAGGTTGAATAAGATGAGAACTGGGTTTAGCAATAGAGTTAAGACATTAAAGGAACCTTGACAAGAGCAGTTTTCTTTGAGGGCTGAGAGAAAAGACTGGTGTGCATTTAAGAGAGAAAAGAACATCTCTTAAGAAGCGTTTTTGTTAAAAAAAAAAAAAGAAACAATCAGATCTAATTTCTGGACCTACTATATTTTAGGAAATGCATGCAAGAGAGGAACAGCATGGGAAAAATGCAGACTGTGGGAAATTAGAAAGAACAGAATGGTTTCTTCAATAAATACATTGCCATTGGGATGGGAGGGAAGATGAGGGGAAGAAGAGGAAGTGGAATCACATAGATTAAAACAGGTTTGAGAATATGGTGTTCACACATTTCTGTTTGCCCATGATTATCCTGATTTATGCTTATTTTCTGGCATAATTATTATTAGTGCTTTTCACTCACAGATATGTCCCAGTTTAGAAAATAAATTATAAAATCACCCTATTTAGCATACATAATAAGCAAATGCAAATATAGACTTCATTTTAATCAAACAACAGACTGTAAAAGAAATATTTATGAGATAATTTGGAAAATTGGAACACTGATGATTTATTTGATAATATTAGGGTATTGTGGTTTATATTTTGAGGTCAAATTATGCTGTGATTATGTTTTTTAAAAGAGGCCAGATTTTTAGATATTTACAGATGAAATTATATGACACCAAGGACTGACTTCAAAATAATCCAACTTTGGTGTGGTTGGGGAGTGGTTAACAGCATAGATGAAACTAGAATTATAAACTATGAAGTTTATAATTGTTGAAATTGAGTAATGAATCTATGGGTATTCATTATGCTATTCTCTCTTTTGATTTTGTTTGGCATTTTTTATAATGTAAACAGATGTATAGGGAGAATGGGAAGTGGGAATTAGAAAAAGTGATTAGACACTTTTGATGGAGTCTTCTAAATCATAAACATAGTATATCTCTCCTTTTATTTAGGTTTTCTGTAATTTCTCTCAGAAATGTTTGTGGTTTTCAGCGTAAATATCTTGCATATATTCTGCCAGCTTCATCCTTAAGTATATTTTATACTGTTGTGAATGGTGTTGATTTTTAATTTCACTTCTAATACATAGAAATACAAATGACTATTGTATATTGAGCATGTCTTCTGGAAATTTGCTAAACTCACTAGTTAACTATAGTAGGTGTTCTGGTAGTCTGCATACAATTTTCTACGTAGACAATCAGTTTATTTTCTTTATTTCCAATCAGACATCTTTTATTCATTTTTTTATGTTTTATTGCACTGCTTAGAACCTTCAGTAAAATGTTCAATGGAAGTGGCAAGAATAAACATTTTGCCTTGCTCTTGTTCTTAAGCAGAATGCTTTCAGTTTTTCACCATTTAAAATGATGTTCTCTGTAGTTTTAAGTGGATGTCCTTCATCAGATTGAGCAAGTTCCTTTCTATTTCTACTTTACTGAGCGTTTTCTGCATCTTGTCTGCATCTATTGATATTATCATATATGTTGTTTTTATCTTTTTTAGTCCATTAATTTGATGAATTACATTGATTTTTGAATGTTAAACCAACCTTGTATTATTGAGTCAAACACAGAGTGTCAAATGATATCTTTGTCCTTTTTTGCATTTTATATGTTTTGGATTTGATAAAGTGTTGTTAAGAATGTTTGCATCTAAGTTTTTTGGTGGGGGGTATTGATCTATAATTTTCTTTTCTTGCAATGTTTTTGGTTGTGGTATCAAGATAATATTGGCCCTATAAAATGAGTTGGGAAGTATTATCTACTCTTCAAATTCTGGAAGATTTTGTGTAGCATTGGTACTATTTCTTCTTTAAATGTTTGGTTGAATTTATGAAGTCATTTAGACATAGAGAGGGTTTTTTTGTTTTTGTTTTTTAAGAAAATTTTAACTGCAAATCCAATTTCTTTAAGAGATGTTGGGCTATTCAGGTTATCTGTTTCTTGTTAAGTAAGCTTTGATGATTTGTGTCTTTCAAGGAATTTGTCCATTTCATCTAAATTGTCAAATTTATTGGAATGAAGTTGTTCAAAATATTGCCCTATTTCCCTTTTTAATGACTGTAGAATCTATTTCAAATGTCACCTTTCTCATTCCTGATTTTGATAATTTGTGTCTCCTTACTTTCTTTCCTGATCAATCTGACTAGAGGTTTATCAATTTTATTGATCTTCTCAAAGAATCAGCTTTTGCTTTCATTGATTTTTGTATTATTTTTTTGATTTTCTATTTCATTTTTTTCTCCTCTGATCTTTAGTATTTCCTTTTTTTTGCTTCCTTTGCATTTAGTTTTCTCTTTTTTATGAGGTTCTTAATGTGAAAGATGAGATCATTAATTTGAGACTTGTCTTCTTTCCCCATAAAAGTATTTAGGGCTATAAATTTTCCTTTTAACAACTCCTAACAACTCCTTTAGCTGCATTCTACAATTTTGATATATTTTCATTTTTATTCAGGGTGAAATATTTTCTGATTTCTCTTTTGCTTATTTCTTTGATCCATGGGTGATTTAGAAATGTGGTATTTTGTTTCTAAATATTAGGGAATTTTCCAATAACATTTAATTGTTTTCCTGAAATCTACTTTATCTGATATGAATATAGCCACTCCAGTTTTCTTTTGATATGTATTTCTCCATTCTTTTACTGTTACCTATTTATGTCTTTATTTTTAAAGTGTGTTTCTTGTAGGCATTATACAGTCAGATCTTGCTTTTTCATCTAGTCTGACAATGTCTGATTTTTACATTTGAGCTATTTAGACCATTTACATTTAATGTGATTGTTGATATGGTTTGGTTTTAAATCTACTCTCTTACTATTTGTTTTTATTTATTCATCTGCTCTTCTTCCTTCTTTTTCTTTCTCTTTTGGATGGAGTACTTTTATGATTCCATTTTATCTCCTTTGTTGATGTATTTCTATAATACTTTGCTGTTTTATTTTAGTGGTTGCTGTAGGATTTATAATTTTATTATATATTATATACCTTAAGATAATATTACATAACTTCATGTATAGTATTCAATATAAGAACTTTACAATAGTAAACATTTATTTCTCTCCTCCATACTTTTGTGCTATTGTTTACATTTTACTTGTACACATCTTATGAATCCTGAAATGCATTTTTATTACTTTTGCTTTAAACAATTGGCTAACTTATAAAGAGATTTAAATAATGAGGAAAATTACTTGTATATTTAGCCACATAATTATCATTTCCAATGATCTTCATACTTTTGTGCAGATCTTTTGTGCCATATTTCCATTTGGCATTATTTTTCTTCTGTCTAGAGAATTTCCTTTCATATTTCTTATATTACTGGTTTATTATTGATAAAGTCTTTCAGCTTTTTGTATGTCTGAAAAAGCCTTTATTTTGCATTCATTTTCAAAAGTTCCCCCCTCCACTCCCTAGGGCTAGTGTTTTGTATGACAGGTTTTTTTTGTTTTTTTTTTCTTTCATTACATTAAAGGTATTGCTCCACTCTCTTCTGGCTTATATGTTAATGAAGAGAAATTATATATATATACACACATATATATATATATATATATACACATACATACATATATATAGTATGTAATTGATTAGGGTATTAATGTATTTATTTTTTCTTCTGATTCTTGAACATATGAAATATTGTCATAACCATTTTGATGACCTTGTCTGCTCATTCTATCTTATGTGTCATTATTTCTGGGCAGGTTTTGATTAATATGGGTTTTTTTTTTCTAATTTTTTGCATGCCAGAGTAGCATTTAGTCTAAGGCTAATTTTCCCCATTTCTTAGACAAAACCCTTTTGAGTACCCTGCTGGATGCTCCATGAACTATAAGGTCTTTTACTCCTGCTGTTGGGAACAGGAACTACACTTGACCCTATGAGCTCCTAGGATTATTCCTTCTAATATTTTTGTGAGGTTTGTTTCCTGGCCTCAAGTAGTTTCCTCCTAAGCATACACTGATCAGTACATAGCTGAAAACTCAAAGTGGATCCTCTAAAGATCTCTGGAAATCTCTGTGCAGCTGTCTCCTTAATGGTACTCTGTCTTGAGAACTCTAGCTGCTCTGGTCTCTCCAGAGTATCAGCTGCGTTTCCTCAATTGTGGAGACCTATGGACTCTGCCTTGGTTCTTCCTTGCTGCATAGTAGCCTGAGAACACTCTCAAAGCAGTAAACTAAAGCAGTTTTAGGGTTCATCTCATTTATTTTCCATTTCTCAGAGATCACTGTCTTTTATTGTCTGATGACTGATGTCTTGAAAACTATGGTTTCATATATTTTGTCCTGTTTTGTTTCTAGTGGGAGGCCAAATGTGCTTTCTTTTACTTATTGACTGGAAGTAGAAGTGTTTGTCTGACATTAGGTTACAATTTTTTCTTGTTTGGTTGCTGCTACTGAAAAACAGATTTTTTCCATGCCATTTTTCTTTTGTTTAGTTTTGTTCATTGCATTAGTTTTGGGGAGAGATATTTTGTGGTTCATGTAGCCATCTTCATGTGCTTATTAGATATTTACATTTTCCTTTCTGTGATTCATGATTTTCATTCTCTTTTCCTACTTTTCAGTTGACATCTAAATGAATTTCTTACAAGTTTCTCTGAGGTATTTAATATCTACTATACATGCCATTTATATGCCATACTTATGTTAAATATTGTCTCCAGTTTATTGTTTGTTTTTAATCTTGGTGATTTTTTATTTTGAAGTACAAGACCCTTTTATTTAACATAGTCAAACCTATATAGTCTTTTTTATAAAGTCCCTTCACAATCAAAGAAGAATATTTACCTGTATTGATCTATGTTTTTTGTTGCTTGGTTGTTTTTAACACTTACTTCTATATTTTTGAGGAATTTATTCCTTTACATGGAGTGTAGATATAAATTTATTTTCTTCCAAAGTGTTCTCTTGGTGCTATTTATAAAGTATCCCTTCTCTTATGCATATTCGTAGCACTATTCTTACCATAGTAAAAATTCTCTCTGTTGTTGGGTTATCTATTCTTTTCCACTTACTCATATATCTACTCCTAGGCTATTTAGTTATTATATCATATTTAATATCTTGTAGTATAAGAACCCCTTTCAAACTTTTTATATGAATTTTAAAAATTTTATTATACAAAATTAAAATATGGTCATCAAACAAGAATTAAATAATGAATGCTAGTGCAAAGAACACGAAGCATCCATGACCCAACCAAAATTAACATCTCAGTTTATAGTCTTCCAGATCTTTTTTTATTTATATACTTTTAAAATTTTTATAAAATAGGGTCATACTACATTATTTTATAATTTACTTGTATTTTCATATGAATAACATACTGTAGTATTTTTAATTGTTGAAGAATATTTCATTGCATGGGTATATGATGATTTAACCAACCTCCTCTCCCCTCTTGGTAAACTTTTTATTGAAGAAGGACATACATACAAAAAAGTATATAAATCATATATGTACAGCTTATGTTTTCACAAAATGATCATACTCATGAAACTAGTTCCCAGATCAAGAGGCAAAATGTTATCAGCACTCCAGAGTCTTCTTATAAGTCCACCCCATGCACAAATAACTACCCTACAACCCAGGGCAACAACTGTTCTAACACCATAGGCTAGTTTTGCCTATTTTAGAAATTTATGTAAATAGAATCATACAATATGTATTTTTTTGTATCTGGCTTATCTCCCTTAACATTATGTTAGTGAGATTTATCCATTTTGTTGCATGCAGTTCTAGTTCATTCATTCTCAGTGTGCTCAAGATTTTATGGTCATGGTAAGTGTGTTTAACTGTATAAGAAACTTTTCCAAAATGACTATAATATTTTGCATTCCTACCTTCAGTGAATGAGAGATTCTTACTGATCTGCATCCTTATCAACAGTTGTTATTTTTGCTCTCTTTGGTTTTGTTTTGTAATTGAAGGCATACCTATAAGTGCATGTTCGTATTTCATTGTGATTTTAATTTGCATTTCCCTAATTAATAATGATATTTGAGCATCCTTTCATATGTTCATTTGCCATCCATATTTCTTCTTTGATGAAGTGACTGTACACCTCTTTTACCCATTATTTTTTCTTGTGTTGTTTGTTTTCTTACTGTTTAGTTGAGTTCTTTATCTGACTCGGAAACATCTTTATCAGACAAGTGATCTGTAAATATTTTCTCCTGGCCTGTGGCTTGACTTTTCATTCTCTTAATGGTGTCTTTCACAGAGAAAAAGTTTTTAATTTGGATAAAGTACAACTTATCAATTTTTTTCTTTATGGAGTATGCTTTTAGTGTTCTATCTAAAAACTTACCACCTAACCCAAGGTCACACAGATTTTCTCTTATGTTTTCTTTTGCAAGTTTTATAGCTTTATTTTTACATTTAGAACTATGAGTCAAAGAACATGCGTATTTTAATGTGTAATGAGACGTACTAAAAAATTGCTTTATGAATGGTTTTACTAATTTACACTACCACTAGCCATGCATGACAGTTTCCACATCTACCACCACACTGAATATTACCCTTTGTCTTTAAAATTTTGCATCTTGATCTTTTAATAATGGCAGCTTGTTTAAAATTTTTTGTTATTAGTGATTTTCAATACTTTTTCATTTTTGACTTTTGTAGTTTTAAAATTATATTTTGTGTGTTTAGTTCATTTTTTCCCTAACAGAGTATTTATCTTTTTCTTTAAAAAATTTTTTTTCTTTTCATTTAAATACACATAACAGAAACCAAATAGTGTATATTAATCAAATAAGAGTATTTTTTCACACATAACAACTTCAGAAATAGTATTCCAGGGCTGATGCAGGCACTCATGTATCTAGACTTCTCTCTTGACGCTTCACTCTTACTAGCCTGTGACTTTTATTTTCTCATGGTCAAATCATAGTTGTTCTACCTCTAGGCCTCAGATTCATATTTCAGGAAGGGGTAAGGGAAGAATGGATGGCAAAAGGTGTCCATTCTTAGACTTAGACTCTTCTTTATGATAACGAAAAAATAGCTTTCCTAGAAACTCCATACAGGAAATTTTGCTTATATCTCGCTGGCCAGACTTGGTTACGTGGCTACCTCTAACTATCAGAGTAAAGAAAATAGTTGGGCACATTGTTGCCCCAAACACAACATGGGTTCTTGAAGCAAAGAAACATCATAAAATAGATACAGGCTAGGCATTAGCAAAGTTTTCCATAGGAATATGTTGCTCTTTGTCAGTCATAAGTGTTGAAGATTTTTTCAGTTTACTTTGTGTGTGTGTGAGTATTTTTGATATAGAAGGTTTATACTTTTATCTTTTGTGGCTTTTGTTTTTGATAATTGTGTTCAGAGGGTCATCTGCAAGCCAAAATTTGCCTAATTTTAATCTCATATTCTTATCGACTTATTTATTAGAGTTTTGTCTGCAATATTGAGTTTGACAGAAATATATTAAACCAAATTATATTGAGCTATACTAAACCTGAAGAATTGATATCTCTATGTAATATCTATAATAGACAATAATGTCTAAATTTATAATATAGAAACAAGATATATCTATCCCTCTTGCCCAAGTATGTTTTGCCATTTTCTTCATATAGATCTTATATATCACATGGAGGTTGCTCCTAGATATTGTCTATTATATGGTTTTGTTTTTGTTTTGTTTACTATTATGTGAAGAATCTTGCTTTTGTTATATTTTCTAACTGATTATTGCTGATTTGTTTTAAAACTGTATATAGTATATGTATATGTATGTATGTATATATATACATACAAATACATATTTGTTTATATATACTTATTCACAGCTACTTTTCATAGATCTCTGATTAGTTCTAAGTTTTTTTGATGATTTCCTGAAGAAAATATAATCATATTTTCTGCAATGAATTATACTCTTATCTTTTTCTTTCACTTTCTTTTTTTTTTTTTTTTTTTCCTTGCGTTATGCGGGCCTCTCACTGTTGTGGCCTCTCCCATTTGCGGAGCACAGGCTCCGGACGCGCAGGCTCAGTGGCCATGGCTCACGGGCCCAGCCGCTCCGCGGCATGTGGGATCTTCCCGAAACGGGGCACGAACCCGCGTCTCCTGTATCGGCAGGCGGACTCTCAAGCACTGCGCCACCAGGGAAGCCCTCACTTTCTTTTTTTTATTGAAGTATAGTTTATTTACAATGTTGCATTAGTTTTAGGTATACAGCAAAGTGATTCATTTATATATATATAATTTTTTTCAGATTCTTTTCCATTATAGTTTATTGCAAGATATTGAATATAGTTCCCGTGCTATACAGTATGACCTTGTTTTTTAATCTATTTTATATATAGTAGTGTGTATTTGCTAATCTCAAACTCTAATTTATCTCCCCCTCCTTCCCCTTTGGTAACCATAAATTTGTTTCTATGTCTGTGAGTCTATTTCTGTTTTACAAATAAGCTCATTTGTACCACTCTTTAGATTCCACCTGTAAGCGATATCTTATGGTATTTGTCTTTCTCGGTCTAACCTACTTCACTCACTATGACAATCTCTAGGTCTATCCATGTTGCTGCAAATGGTATTTTGTTCTTTTATATGGCTGAGTAATATTCCATTGTATATATATATCACATCTTCTTTATCCATTCATCTGTTGATGGACACTTAGGTTGCTTCCATGTTTTGGCTATTGTAAATACAGCTGCTATGAACATTGGGGAACATGTAAATTTTAGAATTAGAGTTTCCTCCAGATATATGCCCAGGAGTGGGATTGCTGGATCATATGGTAGCTCTATTTTTAGTTTTTTAAGGAACCTCCATACTGTTTTCCATAGGGGCTGCACCAATTTACATTCCCACCTATAGTGTAGAAGCATTCCCTTTTCTCCACACCCTCTCCAGAATTTATTATTTGTAGACTTTTTGATGATGGCCATTTTTTTTTTTTTTTTTTTTTTTTTTATTTATTTTTTTTTAATAATACACAATGTATTTATTTATTTATTTATTTATTTATGGCTGTGTTGGGTCTTCATTTCTGTGCATGGGCTTTCTCCATGGCTCACGGGTGCATCTGCTCTGCGGCATGTGGGATATTCCCAGGCCGGGGCATGAACCCGTGTCCCCTGCATCGGCAGGCGGACTCTCAACCACTGCACCACCAGGGAAGCCCGATGATGGCCATTTTGATCTGTGTGAGGTGTTACCTCACTGTGGTTTTGATTTGCATTTCTCTAATAATTAGCAATGTTGAGCATCTTCTCAAGTGCCTAAGACCATCTGTATGTCTTTTTTTGGAGAAATGTCTGTTTAGGTCTTCTGCCCATTTTTTATTGGGTTGTTTGCTTTTTTGTTATTGAGTTTTATGAGCTGTTTGTATATTTTTCTTCCAATTTCTTAATGTGCTTTTCAGAACTTCCAGAACATCTTTATTTATTCTGGACTTTAATGAGGTAGACTTTAATATTTCAACATTAAGTGTGATTTTGGCTGCTGGGTGAAGATATCTTTTCACTATTAGGAAAGGATACCTCTAGCGCTAATTTTCACATGTAGATTTTGTTTTTATTAATTCTACAGCATGCTGTCAACTGACTGCAGAAGAATTTTTTTCCTTATAGGGCTCAGGCTTTAATTCAGTTTTGCCACTGAGTCTTTCCTGGGGCTTCAAGTTGGTTTTAAAGTTTTTGAGCTCAGGATATATATTTCCAAATGGGCAGAGAAATAACTGAAAGCCAAGTGTTGGCTAGCTGTTCACCTTGAAGCACCTCCTGATTTCAAGGCAACTTAGGATCATAGGTGAAAGAAAGCTGCTTTTACCACAAACTGAAGTCCTTGCAGTTGAAACCTATATGTTAATATAGTCAGAAATATATATTTTATGGTGCTTCATTCACTAAAAATAAAATCTCACTTAGTGACAGATGCTAAATACTATTACATCTGAATAAATAAACACACTTAAACTATGTTTACCCATGAGAAGTTCAGGATTTCCTAGATCAGAATATCCAGGGATAGGGTAGGTTTCAGTAAAGCATAAATAAAAGTGCAAGTCACAGACATAGGTTTTTACTGTGTGTATCCACATAAAGGATATTGAACAACCTGTACTTTCCTTACTTACTCTTTTGATCAACTCATTTAGATGTTTTCTCCTGTGAAACTGTTTCTTCCTTGTCTAAGTCACAGTGCTTATTATGTTAATTATTTCAAGGAAATTTCAAAACAGACACTTTTTATGGTATCCACAAAACATGCCAGAACATTTCTACATTCACTAGAGGAAATATTTTTTCATTCTTTATCATTTAAATTATAAAAGTTGTACCAATACTATATCTAATTTTAATGTCGTCTCTTTCATTCATTCATCAAATATTATTGATTTATTTAGCATGTATTAGTACCAGGTACTATCTTTGGGAGAAGGAATATAAAGATGAATAAGTCATATTCCATGCCGTAGCCTACATTTCAGCTAATCGTAGCCATGTGAGTAAGTTCTAGACAAAAGAATGTGAAGGGAAGTGATGTGTGCCACTTCTGGGTCACACCTCCTTCCTTCCCTTTCTCCATATAGTTTCCTAGAATGTGAATACTGTGAGAAGCCATCAGGAACCATATAGAAGGGAGCAACATCCTAGGAGCAATAAAAAGACTGGGTTCCTAACAACCCTATAAGGCAGGATCACCCTCCCCCAGACTACTAATACAAGAGGAATAAACATCTACTTTGTATAAACCACATAGCTGAATCTAGATCCAAGCTAATATAGTGATCTTTCCACCCTATTGGACCTTATAGTATATTTGACCATATTCACCAGTTCTCATCTTTACAAGCTTCTTTACTGATGTTTTTGTTTTGGTTGTCTTAATGCCTCACAAATGTTTCATCAGCCTCCTATAAGACTCTTCTTCCTCTTTCTGCTGCTAATGTGGAACTTCCTCAAGGCTTTTTCCTTGACCCTCTTCTATCTTTACTCTTTTTTTCCCTTAGAATTCAATGGCTTTAATATCCTTCCTTTGAAACTGATTTACAAAGCTCTATTGCTCTCCTAAAGTCCTGGCCTGTCCTGTGGGCTTCAGGTCCAGGTTTTCAATAGACTTCAATAAATTTTCACTTTTGTGTCCTGCTGCCTTTTCACATTCAGCTGGTTTAAATTTAAACTCATGTTCCTCTCCAAACTTCTTTTTGGAGTTTGCTATTTATGCTAATGACATCATTATTCTCCCATTTATGTTTAAACTTTAGCATTGTCTTTAGTTTCCCCCCTCTTACCTGTCAACTTAAATTTAAAATGGTAGACTGCCTGAATCACTTCCTTTTATAGTCCTGGCCTCCCACAGTCCTCTTCATAGAGATGGAGATGATAATTTCAGTATCTGGAGCACTTTAATATCCACTTGCCAAAGCCTCATCTAAGTAGCTGGTTTTAGGTCATCTTTGTGGGAAACCCCAGTCTAGGTAACTCAGAATTATGCTGGCAACTCAGTTAGGTTCCTTTGCACAAATTATGAACCCGTAACTCTGACTCTTCTTTTCCCATAGTACTACTAATTCCTCATTCTTGCACCTTCTTTCACATAATTCCTGGCTATAAAACTCTCATCTGCACATACTCTCTTAAGTATTTGCCCATTCTTCATTTAGGGATTATTATTTACCCCCTTTTATTTGTCTATAAACATACTGTCACTTTTCCTCCCAGTTACTGTCTTTCTCAAATATAATTATAACAAAATGTTTGGCTATCACAACTCTGAACAATTCAAGGGCTTGATATTGGGTATTTTGTTGTTAGTTCACTGAGCTTGGAGTTTTTGAAGCATTTTATCTCAAGCGCATAAATTTGAGTTCAACTTTTGAGTCAGAGGTTGTAGTCCAACCGCATATTAGCTTTCTTACCCCCTTCCTTGTATCCTAACATTGGTGTCTCCTCTCTACTCCAATATTTCATTCTATATACTAACACTAAGCCCCAGTAAATCTTATGTCAAAATGATCCCCACCTGGGGCTTCCCTGGTGGCACAGTGGTTGAGAGTCCACCTGCTGATGCAACAGACATGGGTTCGTGCCCCGGTCCAGGAAGATCCCACATGCTGCGGAGCGGCTGGGCCCGTGAGCCATGGCCGCTGAGCCTGTGCGTCCGGAGCCTGTGCGGAAGAGGCCACAACAGTGAGAGGCCCGCGTACCACCAAAAAAAAAAAAAAAAAATGATCCCCACCTATAGCTCTTTTGTTATCATCTTGGTTTAGGCTCTCATTACCTCATGCCTTAACTCTGCATTGTCCTTTGGCCTCATGCTTCCCCCTACATCTATCCATCCTCTGCAGTTTAATGTTGCAAAACCACTGCCTTCATGTCACTTCCTTTTCGTAAACCTCAAATGGTTCCCATTTTTTTTAATGTTAATGTATAACCAAGGCTTATTATTTTTTTTTAGCTTTTTAACCATACTCTTTTACATAACAAATCATCATCTCTAAGATCGCTTCTTCTCTAAAGTACTGTGGAAAGGGAATGTTGCCTGCCGTTCCAGTAAACAATGAATGTTTCCTGCCATTAAACCATCATCCATTGCAGCCACCCTTGATGGTGTGCCCTTTTTTTTTTTCTCCAGCAAAAACTCCTATATATGTTGGCTCCTCCCTTATCTCTATAGAGCAGTTCCTCAGAGCTATCTGAGAGACTGTCTCCTGGGCTATAGTCCTCAGTAAAGTCCCCCAATAAAACTTACAACTTTTAGGTGGTGCATTTTTCTTCAGTTGACAATTCCTAGAAATGCCTATTTTTTTTGTTGTTGTTGTTGTTTGTTCAGAAGCACAGAAATCAAAAACTTTTAAGCTTTTTTTTTTTTTTGGTGCATTAAGCAAATAGTATGTATTTTAAGATAAGCAGTAAGAGTATCTTATAAAGCATTAAAAATCTAGAGTCCAGTCTGATCCCTTTCCCACTTATCCTTAACTCTTCCTTTATTTTATTCATCCCAGCCTAATCTCATACATGATTTTTTTATTGTAGTATAGTTGCTTTACAATATTATGTTAGTTTCTACTGTACCCTATGTTTTTTTTCTTCCAGTCAAAGCCTGTTTTTGAGTCCTAACACTCCCATGATGCTTTTTCAGGCCATCATGACTCATAGTGATTACCCCCCTGAGTGAGATTTTATAGTTATTTAAGTTCCTCTCTAGGCAGGAAAATCTTGGTTAGCTCTTTTATTCTTAAGGCACATTCCTTTTCCCCCTTCAGAAACCTATAGATGTTACTCCATTGTTACTCTACTGTTTAGTGTTGTGGAGTAATTTGGATCAGGCTAACTTTTGTTCCTTGAGTATAATCTGATATTTTTTTCTTCAAAGCTTACTGAATTTTTGTAAATTCCAAAAGAATTGCCCTACATATGTTATTCTTTTCAGTTAGTTTATCACAAATATGATGTAGCTTTTGAATTTTTAGACCAAAGTTTTTCTCTAGAGCAAGAAAGTTCCTTGTGTGCAGTCTAGATGTGACTCCATTCTTGCCTCACACTAACCTTGAGGCAGGATGCGAGCACAACGCATTGTCTCATAATGCCCCAAAAGCACTAGTGAACAATATACATTTTATCAATTTTTTAGTGGGGAAGTGAGGAAAATGGTTATATTATGGAAGGTACATCATTTTACTTCCAAATACTCATTTGAGATCTTTTTTATTCTCTCATTTCTCAGCTACTTTGGTTTCCCTGTTTCACTGACTCCAGCCTTTGCTTCATCCAACATGTTTTCTCATCCCCATGTCTTTTTATTATCCCTTTCTGTGAACAGAAGACTTGCACTTTCTATGGGATTATTCATTATCCAACAATAGAACCCTTCTTAAAAGTCCTCAGGGGATTGTAAATAACAGTTTTTTCTGAAACATAATTTTTTTCAATTACTTGAAGGATTTTCACTATTATTTGAATCTCATTTCTGCTCTTTCTATTTTCTTTTTAAATAATTGTTGATATTTATAAATTGATTCCCTAGTCCTGTCATTTGTCTTTTCTCTTTTTATCTTTATTTCCTTTTCTCTGAGATGGAAAAACTTGAATTTAATCTTAAATTTCATTTTGTAGTGTCCAAAGTGTTATTCATGATCTTTGCTCATATCATTAATTTATTCATTGAGTGTCTCTACTGTATTTGGGCTGGTCATCAATATGCACAGGAAATTTCAGGGCTTCCTAGTATCATTCCATTGTCTCAGTGTTGTTAGTCAAGGACTCTTGGACCAAAGCCTTGAGTTGTGGGATGTCTGAGGCAGGGGGATGTCTTCAGAATTCTCTTGGTTTTTATTGTGAACATGCCGCATCCTCTAAATAGAGAATTTTGTGTGTCATCCCTCAATGCCTTCCACAGACTACTGGTATATATCTAGTAGAAATTCTTCCAACTTTCAGGCACGTGAATAGCTTTCACCTTTGTTTTGCAAAGTGGATGCACAATTTGTATATTCTGTTATTCATTTCAGTGGGAATTTGGCATAGGAAAAGACTATTCTTTAATTACACTGCCTTTAATCCTTGAATATTGAAAAATTTTGACTCATTTGTGAAGTACAAAGTATCCATGTCACCAGTTACGGCAAAGTAAAGGTAAACAACATTTTCTAGATTAATAATATGGATTTGTTATTCTAACCTCTTAAGAAGGAACTGAATCTGTTTACTAATTATTGTCAGAAGAGAGCAGAAAAGCTTTAACTATATTAAAACTGAAATCATTGATTTTGTTACACATTTTCTCATATGTAAATGGACAATCCAAAAGAACCCCAACCAGAAGGTCTTTCACTGAGCTACCTGAGAATACTTTTCTTCCTAACTTATCTTTGTAGGCCCATCAGACTATAGTCCAATTTAAAAATAGGCCATAAAGGTTTTTAATTTTCTTTTAATGGGTAGTATAGGTTCTTTGATAACAACTGAAATAAAAAGTTAGCAAATGCTTCTGTTCACAGATAATGGAAAATATAATTTAATGTAGCTTATTAAATAAGGAAATTTACTGGTTCATGAAACTGAAAAATCTAGTTGTTTGATTGGATGGAATGGTTTGATCCAGAGGCCCATGATGTCATCAGATGTCCAGATCCATTTCTCTGTGATTCTTTTGACTCTGTCCTCCTGCTTGTGTCTGTTTCACCTTCAGGCTAGGTTTCTTTATAGTAGTAAAAATGGACCTCATGGTTTGCAGTCTTGCAATCACACACCACAGCTTTGAAAAGGATTTGAAAAGAGCACATTAGTTCCAATAATGCAAGCACAGCCCTGAGGTTCACTCTAATTGATCTGGATTGGGTCACATGCCCACTCCTAAACAATTACTATGGCCAGGGAAATGGACAGTGCTGATTGGCCAGCCTGAGTTGAAAGTGGTAAAATAACCATTCTTAGAACTACATGGATCCCTAAATTGGATATCCAGGGCTGTTGGGAAAGGAATATTGGATGTACACTACCCATTCCAAAATTGTTTCTTCCAAATATATAACACAAACCTTGAAGGTTTTAATCACATACTTAAGATAACTGCCTAGGAAGTTTCAAAAAATTTTTCTAAGGAAAATTGTTAACGCTTACTATAATTACTTCTAAAGTTAGTGTATACGCATGAAGTTTGCCTACTATCAGTTTTGCCCATGCATTTCCATAGCTGAGCAAGAACTCTGTCCCTCATACTTATTCTCTAAAATATACAAAGCCCTATTTAGTTCACAAGACAGAATATTGGCACTTAAAGCACTAATAAGGGAATTCAGCCATGAATTCCTGAAACTAATTTATGAATCTTATATTTGAAAAACTGCGTAGTGAACAAATGATCTTTTTCTCTAATTTGTCTACCTTCTCCATCATATTAAAGTTAGATCATCAGAAAACAATATAGCTGAATGGTATTATCCCAACACCCTGGAGAAATAATTTCATAGAGTGAAGATTTAGTATCATGTATGCTGTCAGTTTTATAGATGGCTACTTGGTTGACAAAAGTATACATTGATTTACCCAGTGTTTCTCATTTATAGTTATATGCCATAAATTCTTCCTTAACATTAGTGCCAAGTGAAATTTTATTTCTGAAAAAATGACTGGCATGATTTCTTCTATAATACAATGAGAAAACTGGAAAGAAATTAACATTTCTAATACTGCTGTATATGCATTTCAGAGCTTTTTCCTTTTTGTTTTAGCTGCCAGGAAATCCAGAGTATATACAGTGCTCCCAAGTTCACTCCTCTCAAATTGGTATAGTAACATCTATCACTCTTCTTTTAGCAAATTGTTTGGTTTCTACTTGCATATTTGTGACTTTTCTCAAGTAGTTTTTGAAAATAAGGAGAATAGAAGTCTTGCATACATGTATAAATGACAAACACTGTATTCCTTTTTCAGTTGTTAAACTACTTCAAGAGCTTATTGATAGATTCTGAAGATCTCAGTAGGTCTTCGTTCCATGCTGTTCTTTTGAACCCTGTAGTCAGCAAAGCCTAGATTTGGTAATTGTAGTTATCAGGTGAATTAGGTGGAAGCCTCACAAAGCACAGCAGCTACTCAAGTTATAACTTCAGAGTGGGGATAGATCGTGATGATGCTAAAAACCAACACCACTTGTTCACTAAAGCATTTGGATCTGGATTTGTCTTTGTTCCTTGCTTAACATCCAAGTGTTGAGAAAAGGTGAATGAGCCAAAATGTTTCCGTGTTCTTAAACTGCAATGTGGTCTTTAAATTTTTTTTTCCTAGTAACTTGTTTTTTGCTGGCAAAGAAACTAAATGATACAACACTACTTAATTTTTCACATGGTTTAGTTTAATAGATATTGAGATGTGCAGCTTAAAAACAATGAACTGTAGTGTCTGGAGACCAGCTGCAGAGTGCACAAGTCTTCGGAATGAACCTCAAAACTCCTTCACTGCTTAGGCTGACATTCCTCTTTTATGATAATCAGTGCCAATTTGTATCATGTTGCATTAGCATTAAATGAACAAACAAAACAAGTGAGCATAAAATAATAATAATAACTGCATAATGAGTACCACCCAGTGACATCTAGCCACTACCTTTTCTTTTCTTTTATCTAAAAAAAAGAAATTACACATAAATAAATTTACACATAATTTGAAATGACACATAAATTGGTTTTCTGTATTTAAAAACTGACATATTACAGGCAAGGCAAAAGTGTTCTTTTACCACTTTTATTAGTTTCCTCTCTTTTATAACAAATCAGTGCAAATTTAGTGGCTTTAACATTACAAATGTATCTTACAGTTCTGGAGGTCAGAAGTCTGAAATGGGTCTCATCAGGGTAAAACCAAGGTGTCGGTAGGGCTGTGGTCCTTTTGGAGGAACACAATTCTCTCTGTAGGGGAGAATTCATTTCCTTGCCTTTTCCAGCTTTTAGGGGCACCCACATTCCTTGACCTGTGGCCCCTTCCTCCATCTTCAAAACCAGCAACATCAAGCCAAATCCTTCTCATGCTTCTATCTCTCTGGTTCTCTCTCTTCTGCCTCTTCCACCTTTGTAATTACATTGGGCCCACTGGATAATCCAGAATAATACTATCTCTATGTTAAGGTCAGTTGATTAGCATCTTAATCCCCCTTTGTTGTGTAACCTAACATATTCACAGGTTCCAGGAATTAGGACATGGACATTTTGGGGACCCATTATTTTGCCTACCTTACCACTACCCCTAAATTATTATTCACTACCCTCTTCCCAGAAATAAACTCTGTTATCCCTTTGGTGTATTCCTTCCAGATTTTTTTCTTTGAATTTACCAAAATAAATATGCATGCATACAGACATATAGTTTTGTTTTTTGGTGTTTATCTACAACTTGCTTTGATTTCACAATATGCCTTAGAAAAGATGTATTTGAATTCATACTATTAATATATTTTTTATTTTAACTGCTACATATTACATAGTGTGGTTATGGTCCCTCTTTCGCCTTGAGCACATCTTCTAGAGCATATGTGTAAGTCTCTAGGTGAGATAATGGCACCGTTTGGATGTAAGGTGTGTGCCATTTTATATTTGAACAGACACTGAAAATTGTCCTCTTTAGGGGCTCTACCAGTTTATGCTCTCAGTCAGCAGTGTATGATGCACTTTATGCATCCTCACCAATACTTAATAGCAAAATTTAAATTTTTGTCATTTTGGAGAGTTGTTTTAATATGCATTTCTATGATTACCATTGGGTTTGGAATTCTTTCTTTCATGTTCATTGCCATTTATGTTTCCTATTCTGTGAACTTCTCATTTTGCAGTGGGGGGAGCAGATTTCTTTGTATTTTTTTGATTGATTTAAAGTTCTTTATATACTCAAGTTGCTAATCCTTAGGTTATTATATGTATTGTAAATATTTGCTTCTTGTTTTGTTACTTTGTTTAAACTATCCTTAAAAATACAGAATTCTTTTTTTTAACTTTAGGACTTCTTTTCTTGTGTTATGCTGAAGAAGATCATCCCTATCTCAAAGTCATATTTTTTCTCTCATATTTTTATACTTAGGGGAATATTCTGAGTTTGGCAATTAGCATGATTTGAGTTACCACATTTATCATATTTTATATTCCCTTATTTACATACATGATTCAGTTTTAGGATGCTCTGTTGTGTTCCATTAATCTATTTGTTCCTGCACCAAGACCATATTATATTAATTATTTTAATTTTAGAATTTGTCTTGATTTCTAGCTGGTATAGATAGATATCTCTTATTTGTATTAAAAATGATTATGGCTTTTCTTGTTCATTGTGCATTTAAGAAAAGTTTGTCAAAAACTTGATGAAAACTCTTATGGTATTTTGATTGGATTGCATTGAATTGATAAATTAATCCTAGGAGTATTAATATCCTTCCAATAAGCCACCTTCCTGCCTATAAATGTTATATTTTCCCTTAGTAAACTCTTTTATATATTTCAGAAGTTTTTTAGTGTTTTCCATAAATGTCTTGCATTTCCTGTTAGATTTCTTCCTAATTACTTTGTTGTTTCTGTTTCTGTTGTGAGTAAGTTTGTCCTTTGATTCTCTTGTATTTCCTAGATTGACTGTTACATTGTCTGCAAAAATTGACAGTTTTGTCTTTACTTTCCAATCTTTATATCCCTTATACCTCTTCATTTATTATTCATTAATTCCTGCTCCAGATCTTATTGCATTAGCTGGAGCTAATATTACAGTGTCGAACAGTAGAATGGCTGTGTCATCCTGGTCTTATTCCCAGCTTTAATGGGATGCCTTTAAAATTTCACTATTTCTCCTTCTGCCCAATACTACTTTGTCTCCCTTCAGTTCACAGTACATACAAATAATAGATCAAAAAGTTGAGTCTTTACAAAATAAAAATAAAAAATAAAATAGATAAAATTTAGGTAAACCTGACCACAAAAATTTATAAAGTGCACAAGTGAACAACATAAAAAATTAAAAAGGGGGCAAAACTACAGAGACAGATATAGTCAACTTCATGCTAATACATTTTACAAACTAGAAGAAATGCAGTGTTTTCTCTATGTGCTCCCCTCCCTTGCAAAACAAACAAACAAAAAGACTAAAACTGGCAGGACAAGAAGGAGTTAGTTTAGGAAGAAAAAATGGACTAATAAACATAAAACTAGCCGATCTACTCCCAAAACAAAGTATCAGGCCTATATGGAGTGAGTTCTACCAAACCTTAAAAAAAAGACAAGCTGTTTTGAAGCATAGAAAAAGATGAAATGCTCCCCAATTCATTTCTGAGACAAGCATAATTGTACTAACAGAGCCTTGGCCAACCTGTCAGGAGTTCACATGTGGGAATTGTCGTGGTCCAAACGCAGGTTGGAAAAGAATTTCCAGACATAAAACAGCATGTAAAGAAGATAGAATTTATTAGAGGGAAGGGTCACTGCCAGAACAGTGAGCAGACTTCCTAGTAGTCTGGGAGAGTAGAGCTGAACATGTGCTATTGATCAGCTTTTATAGCCAGAAAACAAAGGAATGGTCTGAGGTGAAAATTTCATTTACTGATTGGTCGAGGCACATATACCTTCCTTCTATAGTGTGGGAGTGGGTGAGGGCAGATGCCTCTCCTTATTTGGGACGTGTCCCATTGCCCAGGTGGGCGTCACCCAGGTGGGCTCAGGAATTTCGTAACCATCGCAACATGGGGGGACGGTGATTAAGAGTCTGGTAGGGGGTTTAATGGTGACACTTTTTCAGGCAGGGTTGTCTTTGTCCTTGAAGCACCATTGTTCTTGGAGCAGCACAGGAATTGCCCATCAGAGTTGGTCCTCACTGGATCAAATGGGTCTTTATACCCCACCTCCCTCAGTCATCAGGTGAAGGCTACTGTGGGAAAATGTAGCCTCAGACAAGAGGGCTCTTTGTAGCTGAGGGAGACCTTGAAGAAGCTGGCAGCTAGAGGCTGCCTGCTGACCACACTTCCTTTCAGTTCCTGAGCAGGAAGTCTTTCCTTGAAGGGGGATCTGGTGGTGAATCTCTGTGTCTAATATTTCTTTTGTCCTTTCTTTCATGTTTATTAAATCAAAAGCTTATGTCATTTACTTTCAGTTCTTCTTGATTAATAATAAATGCATTTGGGTTATAAATGTCCCTCTGAATGTCACTTTGGCTGCATTCCACAGATTTCAGTATGTGATGATATAATTGTCCGTTCTACATCTTCATAATTTTCATTTATATTTCCTCTTGAATTAAAAAAGTACTTAGTATTATGTTTTTTTAAAATTTAATTTAATTTATTTATTTTTGGCCGTGTTGGGTCTTCATTGCTGTGTGCGGGCTTTCTCTAGTTGCCGCGAGTGGGGGCTACTCTTCGTTGCAGTGCGCGGGCTTCTCATTGTGGTGGCTTCTCTCGTTGTGGAGCATGGACTTCAGTAGTTGTGGCTCACGGGCTTGCTGCTCCACCACATGTGGGATCTTCCCAGACCAGGAATTGAACCCGTGTCCCCTGCATTGGCAGGCAGATTCTCAACCACTGTGCCACCTGGGAAGCCCTAGTATTATGTTTTAAATTTCTAAATTATAGCTATAAGAATTGATGATTGTAGGAAGTTTCAGATTTTGGTCTGTTTATGCAGTATAAGTTTATAATGTAACCTGGGCACTAATGGATGCATATTGCTTCCGGGTTTGCTGTTGTTAATAGAGTTTATCTGTGGAGAGAGCATATATATGTGTGTGTGTGTTTGTGTGTGTATGTGTATATGTATACACACATATACATACATACATGCATATAGTTACTTGTATATATATACAAATGTGTGTGTATCTGTTATTTTATATTTCTCCTATTTGTCCTCCTCATTCTCCTCTGCCTGTTCCTCAACCTCCTGTTCTCCTCCTAAAAATGAAATAATTATGTCATATATATATACAGTGAAACATTACTCAGCCATAATAAATGAAATAATGCTATTTGCAGCAACATGAATAGACCTAGAGATTATCATACTAAGTGAAGTAAGTCAGAGAAAAACAAATACCATATGATATAACTTATATGTGGAATCTTAAAAAATGATACAAATGAACTTATTTACAAAACAGAAATAGACCCACAGACATAGAAAACAAATTTATGGTTATCAAAGAGGAAAGGGCGGGAGAGGGATAAATTAGGAGTTTGTGATTACCAGATACATGCTACTACATATAAAATAGATAAACAACAAGGACCTATTATATAGCACATGGAACTATATTCAATATCTTATGATAAAGAATATGTATAATTGAATCACTTTGCTGTACACCTGAAACTAACACAACATTGTAAATCAACTATACTTCAATTAAAACAATTATCAGTTCATACTAATTCTTTGAATTCAAATTCAGGACTACAGAGTTTTTATTTAATTTCTTCCGTTTTGCATTTGTATTTTTTGCCTCTCTCACACAGAGAATTCTGTGTGAGAGAGACACCAGGGCTGCCAGAATCAGTGATTGGACTTTCCCACACAAGACACCTCCATTGAGATTAGCCTTTCAGTAGTGCAGGAGCATCTGTACATCCTCAGAAAATTACATACTGTTAATGATTGCTTGTATTGCAGGAATAGGCCCAGCTCCCTCTGAGTATCAAAGGGTTGAGAAACACCCATTAGACAAGAGAGAGGGAA
>NW_006793735.1:141844-182226 GCF_000442215.2 Lipotes vexillifer
TTGATGGAATGCTCTTGTTTCATAAAGACAGACTGTACTTAGCAACTCCCCTGTTTCTGTTGATCCTCAAACATTGACCATTTCAAAACTCTCCATTTAAATGAAAACCATTTCCTTACTGTGTCGACCCTAATGCAGTCTAATCTCCTTATTTATAGTAATAATCTTATATAAAGTCACCACAGACACTGAATTATCAAATACTGAACTATTGCTCCTGTGGGAAATACAGAGTTAGATTTCAGTGAGCCTTTGGTCAAGCAGTTTCATCAACCGAAATGCTATTTGCATTATATAGGCTCTTTTGCCAATGTCCTTGTAAAACAAGTCAGGCCCACTGGCATTGAAAACCTGCTTTTCTATATAACCCTTTCCTGTATGACACTTAGCAGTTATTTAAAAAATTTTTCCACAGCTTCCTGATCTGCAGAACCTGCCTTACCTGCAAATTTAACATTTTTCACTCTTTATTGCCTTTTGAAACATGCAAGCAGCCAGCACTAGCTAAGGAGGGTTTAACATTTTCCTGACCCTAGGTATCATGACCATGTATTTCTTTGACTTTCAGCCTCACAACACTGCTGTCTGCTGTGCTTTTAAAATCAGTTTTCATCTGATAAATCCACAAATTTAGCTGCTTTTCCATCTTTTCCATAACTTCATCACATACTATAGACATTAGTTTAGCAGTTCCAGGGTGACCTCATGTACAGATCAGCAAATTGCCTATTTTTTTTCTAGATGTGCCATATTGTTGATTCATTAGCACTGAACTCTTGGTCAACAGCACTGTAACTCACAGCTGAAGGAAGCTTATCTAACACATGTATTTTCTTCATAAGGCACATCACAGCCTTTCTGCACTTAAGAACACTAGGTAGCTCTTTAGCACTATGCTTGAGGGCCATTTTAAACAGCAAAATCACCATGAAAAAGCACAAAAATGCAAAACACATGACTCTGAATAGACCACAAAAAGGGCAGTTGTTTACAGTATGAGAGGAAACAAGGAAACGGAAGGGCAAAGGTTTCCTTGTATGACCTCATCTGGGAACATGTCAGTCAGTTCAAATTATTCTCTATTCTGTGTATGTTCATGAATGACCATGAGACAGTAATGAGATTGATTTGGAGGTTACAAATAAACTTTAGTGAGTAGGGGAATTTGTGAATATAGAATCTGAATAATGAGGATCCACTGTAGTTGTGCAGGTAATGGCAAGGAAATAATCTATATTCTTTCCATGCCAGTGTGATTACTGTATAGACCCTTCACCAAAGACTACCATTGTCCACTGTGTACAAAAACAGGTACTTAAGGTCAAATTTTCAACATCACTTGGTATAGGTTAAGGAAAAAGTTTACTGGGAAATTTAGAACCCACAAGCCAGTATGAAGGGGCACACAGACCCCCATCCAGAGAAGCAAGCTTGGCAGGGGCAAGGTGTAGGAGAGTAACATTCCAGGCTAGGAACCCTTCCTCCTTATAGGAAAGGCATGAAAGCAATCTTGTCAGTTGGGAGTGGGGTTGGGGGAGGTACAGATTATTTGGGTGCCAGATAGTCTGAATTTAGATGTCAGTTATTTTCAGATGTCTGTGAAATCTAACTGCCGTAAACCTGGAGAGCTCTGATCATGTGGGAAGTTTCAGACCCTTCTGCTTGGGGGAAGGGAGTCAGAAGTTTGGGGAGCTGAGTTCAGGTGCAGCCCTTCCCACTGGGAGAATGCAGGAATCTGAGGTCTTAACTAAGGGTTCTGGACAATGCAGAGTGAGCTTCCATGTCACTCTAAGTCAAATCTCATAGCACCATAAAAGTAGTTAAATTATTGTCTGTGTTAGTCTGATTTCCAGATTGGAAAGTGTCTAGTCATTATGCTTAAATGTAATTTTCTAATATGTTGCCCCTTTTTCGTTATATAACTTCTTTTAAAAATTAAATTCCATACAAACCCTCATACACTGCTGGTGGGAATGTAAATTGATACAGCCACTATGGAGAACAGTATGGAGGTTCCTTTAAAAACTAAAAATACAGCTATCATACGACCCAGCAATCCCTCTACTGGGCATATACCCTGAGAAAACCATAATTCAAAAAGAGTCATGTACCAAAATGTTCATTGCAGCTCTATGTACAATAGCCCGGAGATGGAAACAACCTAAGTGTCCATCGACAGATGAATGGATAAAGAAGATGTGGCACATATATACAATGGAATATTACTCAGCCATAAAAAGGAACGAAACTGAGTTATTTGTAGTGAGGTGGATGGACCTAGAGTCTGTCATACAGAGTGAAGTAAGTCAGAAAGAGAAAGACAAATACCGTATGCTAACACATATATATGGAATCTAAAAAAAAAAAAGGTCATGAAGAACCTAGGGGCAAGATGGGAATAAAGATGCAGACCTACTCGAGAATGGACTTGAGGACACGGAGAGGGGAAAGGGTAAGCTGGGACAAAGTGAGAGAGTGGTAGTGTATATATGGACATATATACACTACCAAATGTAAACTAGATAGCTAGTGGGAAGCAGTCACATAGCACAGGGAGATCAGCTTGGTGCTTTGTGACCAGCTAGAAGGGTGGGATAGGGAGGGTGAGAGGGAGGGAGACGCAAGAGGGAAGAGATATGGGGATATATGTATACGTAAAACTGATTCACTTTGTTATAAAGCAGAAACTAACACACTATTGTAAAGCCATTATACTCCAATAAAAACGTTAAAAAAAAAAAAAAAAAGAAAATGATGCTTATAAAGATTGCTCCATATCAGGTCAGTAGTAACTACAGGAGACAGAATTTAAATCTACACAAATTGGCCTCAAAACCTGTTTTTTTAAACCACAGCACCATGCTAGCATTCCTATTTAAATTATGACTACATTTTAATTTTGGCAGTTATATTTTAATCATAAAGTTAGCAGAAAGGATCAGTGTTATTTTCTCAACATACATAAGAAAATAATATATATAAATGGAGACATTCTATAAAAAAATATCTTTGGAGACAAAAAATTTTGATAAAAATATTAGTGTAATGTAGTTGTATTAAGACCATATTAACTAGTACAATCAAGCTTATCTTGTTCTCCTATATATATGTGATGCATTTGAATGCAAATGAGGTGATAGGACCTAGCATAAAGCAAGCTTTAATTAATGAATAAAGGTTACAGTAAAGCTGTATCCTATATTAATTTTTAAAAAACACATTTGTATTCTAGCTAAAACATATCATAACTTCCAATCATGCTATGTATTCTAATATTAGAATTTCATCTTTCAAAATATAGTACTTTTCAGTTACTCATATTATTATTATTATTATTTTTGTGGTACGCGGGCCTCTCACTGTTGTGGCCTCTCCCCTTGCGGAGCACAGGCTCAGGATGCGCAGGCTCAGCGGCCATGGCTCAAGGGCCTAGCCGCTCTGCGGCATGTGGGATCTTGCCGGACCGGGGCACGAATCTGTGTCCCCTGCGTCGGCAGACAGACTCTCAACCACTGCACCACCAGGGAAGCCCCAGTTACTCATATTATTATGTTTACTAAAAATGTCAGTGACCTGTTCTGTCAGTAAGATTTTCTAAATTCTTTTGGGTGATGAGGGTTATCATTTTCAATTTATAGGTTAAAATTATTTTTTGGTGTAAACAAAAAAAAATTTAAGCCACTAGAATAAAATTATTTAAAAATAAAAAATTTAAATCCCATACAAATTAATCTATTTCCCTCTTTTCAAAAAAAGACACTTATCTATTCAATTGGAAAATCAGCTAAAGAAATCCTCAAATTAAAATAAAATCTAACTTACCTATTTTATTGTAATATACATTTCTACCATCTTTACATTCTTTAGCTTTAAATTAACTTAAAGGTTTTAATTTTTAGTAGTTTAAATTTCCCAAATAAAGGGCCTTTCCAATTTGTAGTTGTAAATCTCTTAAACATCATATTTTATTACAGATGGTGGGAAGGCTGGCCAGGACTCTTTTTAACTTAGAAGTCACAGATTCCCTAGCTTGAAACAAGATTGAAAAATAATCTTCAAAGAATTTTCTCCCAAAACTTCAGCCTTGAAGAATAATTCTTGGATAACCATCATTAAACATATAATGCCATTGCATTTCTGTGCTATAGGAAGGTTTTCTACCTTTACCCATTTTTGTAGTGCTATTTAATGAGTCACCTTTCTAAAAAAAACTTAAGGCAAACACAGAAAAAATAGTAATTTTAAAACACAGGTCGATTTATAACACGAGATCAACAGATCAGTTGTTTCAAGATCATTTCATTTCAATATACTTGGGAACAAAGGTCCATCCTGGAAGTAAAAACAAAATACATAGCTTTAAAAATTCTTATAAGCATAGCCCAAATTCTAATCTTTCTACCTGGTTTGTTTTACAAAGAAGTTTCAGAAATAATTCATTGTATTTTTATTAATGGAAATGTTTCCATTTCAAAGCAATGAAACCCTGAAGATTAATTTGAGCCCATTTGGCTCCCTTTTGTACATTCACGCCGTCTCAAAGGCTAGAGTTTATTATCTGCAAGGAGAGAGATTTAAGCCACACACATTAAAAAAAAAAAGTTTCTTAGAGCATAAGGTTTTGTCTTGTAACTAACATTACATTTTGAGTTTCAAAACTTTTTACTTTAAAACACTTTACTGAAACCAACCTTTTTTTAGGTTGTTCCTTCTGAGAGAATCAATAAAAGCACAGCATTGCTCCACTCTCACCTCTTAAAACCTTTGGCATTCATCCAGTTTCCCTTGTTTTTTAGCCTTTTATTGCTACAATTCTCAGAGATTTCTTCTGTATTCTTGTGTAGGCAGGTCCCTTGTCAAAGAGGCAGGCTATCTTATGAGGTGTGTCACCTTCCTTAGCCACCCTCTCATCTTTGATGTTCTTGATTAGGGCAGTCTAGTGATCCAGATGCAAGGCCTAGATCAGCTGCTAGAGATTCTGATCATCATCTTTGACTCATCCTCCTAGGGTCTCAACAATACCCAGGGAGACAGCCTTGACATAGAGACAGGGGTTCCAGTGGTCATAGTTGGCCTACTGTTGGGTTGGCCAAAAAGTTCGTTTGGTTTTTCTGTAAGCTTTTATGGAAAAATCCGAACGAACTTTTTGGCCAACCAATACTATTTACAACCACTTTCTTTCTTGGATACTAGGAAGACAGCAGCAAAGACCTTTCCTTATTTTATCCTTGAAAGTCTCCCTGTGACATGGCATGACTACTACTTGCCCTGGGTTAACTGCTACTCTGCCCTTCCAGTACTCAGATGGCCCAGACAGAGTTTACCGTAATGATCTACTGGATTTCTGTAAGCTTTCTTCTCTCCCTAGTCCTTTTTGCTTCACTCAGCACCTTCTGGTTGTAGCACTTGGGCAACTTTCCCCTTTCTTCCATTTTCAGAGATGACTCCAGTTCTCTTCATTCATGCATCTATCCCCAGATTCTTTCAGGGCCATGAAAGTTTCTGTCCATTTCTGACTCTGTTGCTGTAATAAGTCAAACTTTTACTGGTTTAAATGTTACATTCTTTTCTGATACCCCATTATGGAGATTGGATTAGTCTATTCCTTCATTTTTCATGCTAAGCACTATTCTAGTCTCCCTACAATTCCCTCAGTGTGGGTCAAGTTGTGTTACCAGTATCCCTGCAGAGACCAGCACACACCCTGCCCAAGTGCCAGTTTGATTCCTTGAGAAATCTTAGTGAGTTGACATAACCTTTCCAATCCCCAACCTAACTTAGGTCACTGGGAAATGGACTTCTGCAATTTCCCAGTTGCAGTGAGGAAAGAAATAATGTGTGTACAATGTTAAAGTCACAATTTACTTTAAAAGTTTTTTCCAGGCAGTGAGGCTGATGAGTAGAACAGATGAGACATCATGGATTGGAAGAAATACTTGACTTATTATCCACATCAACAAAGCACATGGAGAAACAATAGGTATGCACTGTTCCCAGAAAATATGTTGAGCTTGCAGACTGAAATGAGCTATATTACAATATATGATCCAAAATTCATCCTTCAGGATCTAATTGGGTTTTTTGGCACAAAGCCTTCCAAACCTCTCTCCAGATCTTCACCAAAAGGTGAGGATAACTAGACTCTATATAGCTCCACCTCTCATTATTAATTTATTTGCATGCGTGTGGTTTTCCCCATCCTAATGCTTGTGGCATGGCACAGATGTCTGTTTCTAAGAAAACTGAACGTGGTCTTTGAGAATTTCAACCCCAGGTGCTCCATGGGGTATAATAGTATTCTTGGGGCACCTTAATTTTCTGGTCATATGTTTGTAAATATTCTTCAGCTTCTCCCTCTTTTTATTTTTAATCTATTCCTCTACAGGGTCTTTCTGACCTGTACGTGTTCCTCTGAATTCACTGACTTCACACATTCCATTTCTTCTAACTAACTCTGATACTTTCACCTTCTCCAATCCCATGGATTATTTCCCTCTGAATCCTCCCTCTGATCAGTATTGCCCATTTGACATAACCAATGAGATAAGTGTTATTGTAGAAATGTGAAGAAATTGCTGTATGGAATCAGAGGAAGGAATTATTAATTTCACAAGCAGAGAGGGCTCCTGAAAGATTTCCTAGAGGAGTTAGAATTTGGGGACATTTGAGGAATGCACAAAATAGAAGGTTGGGAAGAGGTTTAGGCAATGGGATACAGCTTGCACAAAGAGAGTAGAGTAGTGTAGTGTAGTGTAGTTGAAAAACAGGACAGGTTGGAGGAGGGAGGTCAGGAAAGATAGAGAAGGGCCTTGAACTCATGCTAGACTGTGAACTTCATTGTATGGGATCTGGCAAGCAAGTGGTATATTTAAGGGGTGTACTTTAACTGGTAAAATATATGTATTAGAAACAATATTTCCTGGCAGAAAGAGGGAAGAATGGGTGGAAGGAGGGGAGAGACTAGAGGCAGGGAGACTAGTTAGGAGACAAGTCATCAGTTGTCCTCCTTCCTCAGAGCAGTGAGTATGCTCCCTGTTCCCCCTGCCTGCTCACTCCAGGTATTGTAAAGCAGTTCTGGTTTCCAGAGCAGAACAGTGAGAGAAGGGATGAGCATTGTTCGCAGTGTGTACCCTGAGTAAGGGTCTGGCACTAGAGTGCCTTCCGTAGTGGGGATTTATAGTTGGAGTACAGTATCTTGCATATCACAGGTGCTCAAAAATATTTGTTGACTGTATGGGTAAATGGAAAAAAACCCCTTCCCTGGCCTTATCTTATCCACAAAGTCAGAAGTTCCCTTTTACACACTGCTGTGGAAAAATCCGATTCTTCTCAAATCTAGTTCTAGCACTATTTCCCCTCAGTTACATTTCCTTGAAACTTGAATCTGCACCCTGTTATTACTGCAGGAAGCCTGGGGGTTAGAAATAGTGTCAGAGCTGGGGAGACTCAGGTTCAGATCTTCACTTAGTAAGTGTGTGAACTTGAATGACTGTGTAACTTTCTAAACTTCCATTTCCTCACCTCTACCCTATCAATGAGAAAAAGGTTGCAGTGAGGAAAGACATAATGTCTGTAAAATGCTTAAGCCAAAATTTGGCTACAGCCCAGCCACAGGCACACAAAAGTACATGTGTAGGAGCCCTGAGGTTGAGGCAGAGGGAGGGCTGCAGAATTACAGCAGGGTCGCTGTTGCTCCTCTCCTCCACTCCCCTGCTCCAGTCTTGTACCATCCCCGCTTAGGCTCTTGTTTGAGGCCAATGCATGACCTAAGTTAGAATCAGAGAGGGTTCATCCCATTTAGCAGGTATAGATCTCAGTCCAAAAAAACAGAGTTGTACAAAATATTAACTTTATTTTTCTATAAAATTTAACATTTCTAATTTGAGACTCAATGTAATAGAAAGATAGGACCATAATTTCAGTCACTGTGGCATTCCTTCTCAGGAACTGCCTTTATCTGGGACTGAATATAAGTTCCAGCAGACTTTCATAAGGCAAATCGTTGGGAAACCACATGTGGTCCTTTATAATATCAGGTGCCCACATCAACATTCGATAGAATGACCTCATTCCTCTTTGGTCCTTCTGGTTACTTCTGGATCCTTCCTTATCCTTTACCAAGCAGCTGGTTCCCTGGGTCATTTCTACACTTGGAAACTCAGGGATCTCTAGGACATCATCTGAAGACTGCCTACCTACCTCGTAGAGCCATCTCATGTGCAGCACAGGAGATGTGAGAAACCCTGGATTTTTGCTGCTTCCTCGGGCCTTGCCCAGTAATTGGAGCACAGACTCAGCCAAATGCACGTGGACCTAGGTGTTTAGGCACTCTCTGTCACCGCTGATCTTTTCAGTTCTAGGAACCCTTATTATTCTCTAGCTAATTTTTAAATTTTTTAGCTTCACTAGGATTCTTGTGGATTGTTTCATCATAATAATCCTTTCCTTCTGTCCTCTGATTCCAAGTTTTTGAAATTCAAAAGCCAGAAATAAATCTTCTTTTTCTTCTTCTTGAGGCAATGACTGCTGTTGCTGCTGAATTGGGGATGGAGGTGGGGAGTCAAGGGGTATGAGTAATAGAGTGGGGAAATGTTTGTTAATTTAAAGTCTTAGCCACTTCAGTTTTTATATTTTCTCTGGTTAAAAATGCAACTTTATTTTTTCCATATTTCACCTTCTTTTACTCTTGATATTATACATTGTCTAAAGCAATTTTCTTGTCATTACCAAGGGCATCCTTCTGAAGTTGTCCATGTTAAAGTAAGAAATAGGAATCTCATCTACCGGGCTATTCAGAATATTATGAAAATAGTTTGAGATTAAATTGATCAGTCATTTAAAACTAATGTACATATATACACCTCTATGGAAAGTATTTTGAAAAGCTGTAAAAAGGCATAATGAAACTCACTCTGTAATCCTTAGATTTGAGGCATTATTAGGACAAGAACTTAGGTGTCTTGTTTTAGTCCAGTTGCTAAATTATAATATCATATTTCTTTATTTAAAATCTAAGCCAAATTAGGAAAACTAGATAAATTCCACTACTTTTCTTCCTTTTCCTAAAAGTTTCACATTTTTGTATCTGATCATTAAACATAGAATTTATTAGCAACTTGTTTCTTTCTGGTCCATTAGTTTTGCTTATAATCATTTCTATAAATATATCTCACAGAAATATTTGACAATTTAGTTTGTTGGGAAAAGGTCAGAGAGTAGTAATGTATTTTATTTTATTTATTTTTATTTTGTAGTAATGTATTTTAAAATCTGGTTTCCCAAAGGAGTAATTTAAGTAAAATGCGAAAGAAGAAAAGAGTTTGGGAAAGGAACCAAGTAAGGCTTTCGGTCTTTTTACTAGACCATTATGATCAGATGGTTCCTTTATCAGAATAGAATGTCTATGTCTGAAATAAATCTGAGCCTTCATCAGAATATAAATGAAATATATAATCACTTGGAATGTAAATCTTAAACACTGATTTGTGGAGATAGTCAAAATTTCTTTTTATTTGGTGTCCAAATTGATTCATAAAATTACTGATGATTTGTGATCAGTCATGCCAGAAAGCAGTAATGTTGTTGAACTTGAATTTTATATTTTGGCCAGTGATCATAGAGTAAATTAAAATGTTTTTCTAATATATAATTTGTATTAAAGATTTACTGCACACAGGGATTCCTACAATAGCCTGCAGCTCTAATCTTCAAAAAGAACCTTAGCAAGGCAGATTATAGAACTCTTTTATCAGATGAATAAGAAATGAAATAGAACATTTGTTCATAGAGATGTACATAACTTCATCTCTTATGTGCAACTTAAAAAACTATTATGTTGATGTAATTAATGACTGATGTAATAGGATATATAAACCTTCCTGTAGCTAACCCTCAGCACTAAAACAGCCTATTAGGAGCTGAGAATCAGAAAATATTGGAAATGGAAAACACCTTAGACATCACTTAGTCTAACTAACTCGCTTGTTTTACTAGCACAGAAATTAAGGTTTTAAACAGCTTTGCCCCAGGACACTCAATGATTAAACCCAGCCGAGCCAGTCTGGGGTCCTGGGCTTCCTGACTTTTATTGTCCAGTTATTGCCGAATTCTCATTTCCTGCTTTTTGAGAGATTGGGACAGATCTATAGCTTAACCATCTCATCCACGAAAAACACAGAATGGAGGACTATTTTTTTTTAACATCTTTATTGGAGTATAATTGCTTTACATTGTTGTGTTAGTTTCTGCTGTGTGACAAAGTGAATCAGCTATACATATACATATACATATATCCCCACATCCCCTCCCTCTTGCGTCTCCCTCCCACCCTCCCTATCCCACCCCTCTAGGTGGTCACAAAGCACTAACCTGATCTCCCTGTGCTATGCTTCTGCTTCCCACTAGCTATCTATTTTACATTTGGTAGTGTGTATATGTCCATGCCACTCTCTCACTTTGTCCCAGCTTACCCTTCCCCCTCCCTGTGTCCTTAAGTCCATTCTCTACATCTGTGTCTTTATTCCTGTCCTGCCCCTAGGTTCTTCAGAACCTTTTTTTTTTTTTAGATTCCATATATATGTGTTAGCACACGGTATTTGTCTTTCTCTTTCTGACTTACTTCACTCTGTATGACAGGTTCTAGGTCCATCCACCTCACTACAAATAACACAGTTTCGTTTCTTTTTATGGCTGAGTAATATTGCATTGTATATATGTACCACATCTTCTTTATCCATTCATCTGTTGTTGGACGCTTAGGTTGCTTCCATGTCCTGGCTATTGTAAATAGTGCTGCAATGAACATTGTGGTACATGACTCTTTTTGAGTTATGGTTTTCTCAGGGTATATGCCCAGTAGTGGGATTGCTGGGTCATATGGTTGTTCTATTTTTAGTTCTTTAAGGAATGTCCATACTGTTCTCCATAGGGGCTGTATCAATTTACATTCTCACCAACAATGTAGGAGGGTTCCCTTTTCCAGAATGGAGGACTATTAAATAGTTTCACCTTTTAATTTTACTTTAGTTAAGGTTTTCTTTATGGTTAGGATTACAAAAAAAATTTCCTCTAACATTCCAAACACTTCTAATTATAGAGCAAAAGTCCAGCTCACCATGTATTACCCACTTTCTCCATATTTCATTTGTACATTCATTCCGTATTAATAAAATTGCATTCTAACCATTCACTTAAATATTTTTCCCATTAGCAATGAAGTATTTCATGAGATCAGCTCTCATGGGATCAGCTATCATGTTTTTTGTTTGTTTGTTTTTGTTGTTGTTGTTGTTTATTTTTTTCGGTACGCGGGCCTCTAACTGTTGTGGCCTCTTCCGTTGCGGAGCACAGGCTCCGGTTGCGCAGGCTCAGCGGCCATGGCTCACGGGCCCAGCCGCTCCGGGGCATGTGGGATCCTCCCGGGCCGGGGCACGAACCCGTGTTCCCTGCATCGGCAGGTGGACTCTCAACCACTGCGCCACCAGGGAAGCCCAGCTATCATGTTTTATTCAGCTATTTTATTCCTAAATCCTTAGCACAGTTCATGGCACAATACATTTTTGGTGAACAAATGCTTGATTATCAGTTTCTTGGAGGTAGTAGACTTGTTCTATATTTGTATCTTTTGTATACTTTAGGCTCTTAGTTTTATGTTTTTAATACATAATGGATGAATGAATGAACAAATGTTCATAGAGGGGGCTTTTGTAGATTTCTTAACTAGAAATGGTGATTTTTTAAAGTAGTAAGTTGTGCATTTCTTAGTGCTCATGGTATATCTTATGAATGTGTAAAATAGTTATGGCCCTGGAAATGATATATCCAAGGTAAGACTGAAGTGTGATCTAGTGTTTGGAATCACGCCTGAATATCTCAGAGAAAAATGTAACAAATAAATTTCACTACACAGGTCACTGGCTCAAGTTTTTATTTCATTCAGTCAATAGTGTAGTTGGTTAGAATGTTTGATTTTAGCACCAGAACTTTTTTCCTAGTGAATTAAAATCAACAACTGAGAGAGAAGACTAAATTGGGGCACCACAATGAAGTTGTGAGCTATAGGAATACAATTTTATACAGAAATAGGAAAGCCTTTTCAAGAGTTAGTACTCCCATTCCTCACACATCTTGTTCTCCTCTTGTCAAGTTTACACATATAGAGAGAAAAGCAAAAAAGCACAAAGAAAGCGAATGCTTCATCTTTGAAAAAAAAAATTGAGCTTTATCTAGTTTGGCACTTAGAGATCCTCCCTTTGAGAATTTATTGTGAGAAAAAGACCCAAAAGGTTGTAAGTACAGCTTTTGTTAGTTAATAGGAAGCAATGTGTTTGAATAGATGAGGACTTATGTTAACATAAGCTTAAAATTTGAAGCCTAAAATTATATTTGAGAAACTAAAATGTATTATTGTCACTACTCTGCTAGAGGTAGTATGAGAGGATCAAAAGATTGTTGGATTGGTCCTCATCTTCTGGGAGGGAGGAAGGGAAGAGGTGGAAGTTTGTGCCATGTCAGCTCCTCTGTTTCCTTCACTACTTTAAGTTATTTAATCTTCACACATTCCTGTCAAGTAGATGTTATTGTCTTTATTTCACAGTTCAAAAAACTGAGGCTCGGTGAAATGAAATAATTTGTTGAAGGTCCTAAGTCGCTTAGCTACTTCTCCAGCCTCCCCTTCTACCGTTGTCTCCCTCTTCTATTCTACTCAGCCACAGTGGTATCTTTGCTCTTCCTTGAACATCCATGCTATTTCCTCTGTTCAGGGCTCTCTGCCCCTAGTTATTAATATGGTTGGATCTCTCCATTCAGTCTCTGGTGACATGTCAATGTAGAAAGGTCTTTCCTGATGACTCTATATTAAAAAATCTTATTTTGTATGCCATTTTTAGTAAGAGGCATCATTACTTTGGGTACCACTGAGAAAGAAAAATGCTTCCAATTATCAATAATTTGACAGTTTTGTAAGATGCATCCTGATTTCAGAGATGTTAGAACATGAAGAAAAAAATATTCTTAGGATTAATGAAACACAGTAGTATTTCTGGGCTTTCTCCAGTGTTCCCTTACCCTGCATTATTTCTCTTTGTAGCACTCATGACATGATGTTGTACATTTTCTTTATTATCTTCTCTCTCCACAGTAGTGTTTAAGCTACCTATCAGAGCTTTGATTTGTTCATTACTAGTTGCAGAGACTGGCTAAATGTGCAGCACACATATCTCTTCTTCCTGGGCACTCTGGACTACATTTCCTAGCATCCTTCAGTTAGGTGAAGCCATGTGACAGACTTCTGGACAATGTGATATAGGTAGAAGTGAGGCCTTCCATCCCCAGGCCTCTCCTATAAAACCATCCTTGTAATTCTCCTAGTGATCAGAGTCACTAGAGGGAAGAAGGCCAGGTCATGGTGTAGTGTAAAGCCCACCCCCATCCCACCACATTGACCTTCATTCAATTGTGCCGTGAAGGAGAAATAAATCTTCATTGATTAAAGCTACTGAAAATTGGGCTGTTTTATTATATCAGATAGCTTACCCTGACTGATACACTGCTTTTGTTAGTTAATAGGAAACAACGTGTTTGAATAGATGAGAATTTATGTCAAAAGCTTAAAATTTGAAGCCTAAAATTATATTAGAGAAACTAAAATGTATTATTGTCACTACTCTGAAGCACATAGCAAGCTTCTAATAATTTGTAACAATAGGGGAAATGAAAAGAATAGCAGGTTTGTGTTAAAAGATGATTTGTTTTGGTTTGTACATAAAACATCTGTATGGGAGGGTGGTAGCCACATCTTGTACCTCCACTTCAGGTAGAAGAAGTTGGAGGAGCTAAGAATATAGAGGTTTCAGTGTTCAATTTGTGTAAAAAGTGGGTTCAGTAGCCTGAGTCAGTGGGGATTTGTGGAAGGAGAGGTGGTCAGAGAGAGAAATTTTGATGTAGGGATCATTATTTGCAAAAACTCTGAGTGATAATGGATTCAAAGTAGCAAGTAGGGTAGTTGAAATTGAGAAGGCTGAGGTGCTTAAAGGACCATTGAGTTTTAAAATCAGAAAAATGAATTTATTATGGGACGAAGAGTAAGATGATGTATTATTTGTTGAAATAATCCAGGATGACAACAGATATTTACTTAGCTAAGAGAGTGATATAGTCCTTTAAACACCATCTTCTTCAGGTGTCACCTTTATTTGTACCTTTACTTTGTCACTGATCTATTAGTAGAGCTCTATCAGTAGAGCTTCCTTCTTTAGGTAAGTTCAAAGAGATCTCTCATGGGGGTGTTGATGTAAGTGATATCTGCAAAATTTTCGCCTGTATTTAAACATCTGAACTTCTCATAAAACATTCATTATTACTAACAGTCCTATGGCTAGCTACCATTATCAGTATATATGGCTATGGTTTTCCTGAATATGAGTTTACATAACTCAGGAAATTACAATGAAGCCAAAGGAACACATCAAAAATTGAGGAACTTTAGAGAAAGAGGCTCAGACTAATTCTGAATCACAAAACCTTTCCTTTTTATAAGGTGTGTAGTCGTGAGATCAAACATTCATTCACATAATTTTCTACAGAGCCCAGTATTCAGTTTGAATTTTCAATTCTTCCTCTTTAGATTGGTTTTGGAAGTTTCTGGGTATTTGACTGTTAATAAGGTACGTGTGTGTGTGTGTGTGTGTGTGTGTGTTTGTGTGTATGTGTGTGTTCTCATAATACAGAACTCCTCTATAATTAGGTATAATCTGCTCCAGAAACTTTCAGCTTTCTCCCCCAGTTTGTCATTGCTTCTCTCTTGTTCCCACTGTTGAAAGAAGGAAAAGAAAGTGTTAGTGCTGATCAGAGTGATGATGTTGGACAGAGAAGAACAATTTTATTTATCTCTCATCTCCATATTAAAATGTCTGGGAAATGGTATCAAGTTTGTGGAATCTCAAAGATCTAAAAATAGGATTAATTTATCTCCTTCTCATCTTTCAGGGTTTAGCTTAGATGTTATCTCCTTTGGGAAACAGTAGGTAAATTCCCAAGGCTGGGTGGAGTGCCATCTCCAGGGATGCTTCCAGCATTCTGGGCTTCCTTCTTCACATACTGTCCCAAAGGGTAAGCTCATTCCAGAGGCAGAGCCTGTGTCTGCTTCATCATTGGATCTCTACAGCACAACCCAGGAATTCATAAAATATTCAATAAATATCTTTTGACAAAATAGTAAATGAGGTTCTCATTTTGGGCGACAGAATCACTAGAGGCAGTGATTATTTCATGTCCCCGAGGTTATTTCAAGGTCTGCTGATCTAGGTTTAAACGCATTTTAAAAAGGAAAAGAAGGGGAAAAAAACCCCAGACTCCTCTTGGTTGAACACTAATTCCAAGTCAAATGTGGGTTTTTTTTTCCTTATTTTTCTTCATTATTCTCAGACTACTCAACATGAGTTTATTGGAATAGGCTCCCTTCTAATTTGTAACACACATTGAATAGACATTTGGCACAGCTTCATAGTAATCCATTTTACCTTCTAAATTTGCAGATTTTATCTTCCTTTGCTCTTCTTAGATTTCAATTTAGTGCCATGGGCTTTAGGCCATTATAAAAGTTTAAGTTTTAGGGTGGAAGTTTGAGTTGATTGCCATCCTAAGATAAAGCTGAATTGATTTGGTATTTTAAAGCTGTTAAGTGTAACCCATATATAGTAGTCATGAGAGAATTAAACTCATCCTTAAATAAGAGCTCAGTTAAGCTGCAGCCCTAAGGCTCTTTGATTTTCCCTGTTAGAATGTTGTGAGAGGCAGGGTGACAGGGTCCTGCCTAGAGCCATTGGACCCACTGGCAGAAGTCTGTCTTGGCAGTGGATTTGGAGAGATGAATTGAAGGGTGAAGGGGAAGGGGAATAAGAGTTGAAACTAAAATAATGGGTACTAGGACCAAGTAGAGTAAGGAGAAGGAAATATTAATAATAGGAATGACAAAAAAATTAACAGCTGCTACTGTGCTCTTACAGATAAGACAGACATACAAAGAAATGAACAAATATTTATATCTATCACCTAAACCTAGAGTTTTTTTAGAGAGACAGAAAGTTGTATATAACTGTTATTTCAATAATGACCCAGGCCAGGAAGAATCAATGAATCTGGCATGAACAGTATGATAGATCAAGAAACTCAGGAAATCACAATGTAATTTGATTTTGTGGGGGACAGCACAGTGCCTAACATGTGTCAGCTGTTCAGAAACTATTGGTTGATTGTTCTTGAATTTTGAATAAGACTCACTTAAAGTTAAGACTAAGAGGAGAAGAACTAGTTGCAGGATCAGGACCAGAACCTGAAAAAAGAAATGACGGTAATTGCCTGTTATTTGGGGCTATATCAATACCCTAGGAATGAATGAAGGATAAGTGAGTTAAGAATCAAATTCAATATTATTTAATTAATTACTAACCAATATTTTAAATTTGATTTGTAATTATGTTTAGATTGTTATATTTTATTTTTTCTCAATTAATTCCTTTTGATATTCTTATAAAGTCCCTATTAAACAACTTCTTCACTTATTAAGAAGAGACGATATTCATTGGAGTGAACACACAATATTAATGATCTCTTGGTGCTTCCTCTGGGAATGGCCCTGTCTGGTAAACAGATCTGAGACTCTATTTTCTAGCAATGCTTGTTGTATTTTGAGCACTCAGTAAATATTTAGCGACTGAACTGTTTGGTAGCCAAGTAAGTTATCTCTTACATGAGCATCACTTATACCCATATACCCACTGATGATGGAATTGTATGTACTTCCTTAATGGCTCTGTATTGAACCTTCCTGCTTTACAAGAGAAAATATTTTTCTTCAAAATGCAATGTTATAAGCTACATCTTAATTATTGGCTTTGTTTTTATAGCTAAAAGAGCTATGGCTCTTTTATAGCTGTAACTGTCGAGGCACAGATAAGTCAATTATTTCCTCTGTCATAAGGAGTTAATCTTTTTAACACTTGCCCAGTTGTCATGCCATATTTTAAACTAAAAGAAATCATACAAACACAACCACTGCCAATTCAGTAGCATCGCACTAAAAAATTCTTTCTCTCTGATATTTCTGAGTCAGTGTTTTTTCTAATATGTAACCTCTTGGGATTTGCCTCTCTATATTGTTAAAATGTATATTACAAGTAACATACAAAATGTTATAAAACCAAGGCAAATCATAGAACAAGTGACCACATTCACAACTTTAGTAAACTGTACATAAATCAAATGACTTATTCACTTGTTCTTCTCTGATGGTTCCACTCCTAGTTTTTCTCTTAAACTGAATTCCACAAAGAATTCTAGTTTAAGCAGAATTCTTGGGACTTCTCTGGTGGTCCAGTGGTTAAGACTCCGAGCTTCCACTGCAAAGGGCTCAGGTTCGATCCCTGGTCAGGGAACTAAGATCCCATATGCTTTGCAGCATGGCCAAAAAAACCAAAAAGAAATCCTTTGCACTCACTGACAGTTTGTGGGCTTATTCAGGAAATCTAATTAGCTTTAAATTAGTTTATCTGCAAATCACTTTTCCATTTCTGGTTCCTTCTAACAATTAATGGATTACTACTTATTAATGGCCCTAGGCCATTTGTGAAAAATTTTGCTTTTGTCTGAAAGCTTGAATTGATGAATCTCTAACACTGAACCTCTTTTGTCAGTAGACTTTTTTCTAATGAACTGAAATGAAATTGAAAAAAGTAAATTCCAAGAAAATTTTGACAGGATCTTTTTATTGTAAAGCATAGAGACAATTGAATAAAAGTACCTGAAATGAAGTGGAGATGTGAATAAGACCAAATGGATTTAGTGAAAACAATATATATTTTTTAAACCATTAATATATTCAGATAAAGAGTGTTTCTCTGCTTCCCACTAGCTATCTATTTTACATTTGGTAGTGTATATATGTCCATGCCACTCTCTCACTTTGTCCCAGCTTACCCTAGTGGGAAGCAGCCGCATAGCACAGGGAGATCAGCTGGGTGTTTTGTGACCACCTAGAGGGGTGGGATAGGGAGGGTGGGAGGGAGGGAGATGCAAGAGGGAAGAGATATGGGGACATATGTATATGTATAACTGATTCACTTTGTTATAAAGCAGAAACTAACATACCATTTTAGAGCAATTATACTCCAATAAAGACGTTTAAAAAAAAAAATGTGTTTCTCTGTAAATTTCTACCTCCTTGCTCCTTTCAGATTCATCACTGTGTGCATCAACAAACTCTGAACAATTAATTTTTGTGCCTTACTCTTGAGGCAGATAGGCAAATATTACTATTCTACTATTAACAGTACAATGCTTGACATGCTCCATAGTTATATAGTTGGGAAAGCTAATAATTAGGCTGTAAACTCTCAGGGGTAGAGAAATTAAGGAATTGGCCCCAAATCATAATGAATGTCACAGTAATTGTTATCTTTATATTCACAAGTTTTTGGCTTCTATACACAAAGCTTATCTCGCCATTTTTTTCCTTTGGTCTCCAGTTCCCCTTCCCTAATCCCATTTCCTGCCATTCTCCATGCTAATTATCCTCAAACAATTTCCCATACTAATTTGTTGACGTGAATACCTCTTATTTTAAAATTCAATATATATCCCCTTGAGAAAAACTGTTCTGATTAAATAACATTAAAGAAACTTGAGGTGTAGATTGTCTTTATTAATAGGAAGATGGTCCCTTAATTATCTTCCCCTTCACTGGCACACCTATACATCACTTCAGCCACCACTGCATTTATCCTTCCTGAGAGCTGTTCACACACAAAGGCTAAATCCCTCCACCTCATAAGCATCTTCTTCACTGGTTTCCTCACTCTTGCTTACAAATATACTCAAGTTTGTACCATTCTGAATACAGCAACAAAAAACTCACTCTGTCGTATTTTCCCCTTAAGCCACTTTTTGTCTCTCCTTCTTCCCCGTCATTTGCTCTTTAACTCATTGAAATCTGGTCTATATTCCTGTCATTTGATTGAAATTACTGTCATAGAAATCATCAAAGATGCAGTAGTTGTTTAATCCAGTAGCGTCATTAAATTTCTCATCCTCTTTTACTCTTCTGCAACATATAGCACTGTCGACCACATCCTTCTTTATTACAGCTTTCCTCCTCTGACTTCATATGTGACAGTATTTTCTTTCATTCTTTCCTTACAGAATGAATTTCCTCCCCGCCTTTTGTTGTTTATTTCTCCTCTACTATCACTTTAAGTGACTAGCATTTAACGTAGCATCAGCATAAAGCAGTTTCTCCCAAATATATCATTCCTGACCCAACTTCTCTCCTGAGTTTCATCTGTATTTCCAACTGTTTATTACTCATTTCCTCTTCAGTATCCTTTAGCAATCTCCATCTTTAACATGTGCAAGACAGAGCATCTATCTCCTGAAATCTGCTTTTCTTCCTAGATTACTATCTCAAATGTTTTTATCAAGCTCAAACCCAGGAGAATCACTAGACTTAGAGTCAAAAGTCCTGGGGTCAAATCCTGGATCAGAATCCAGATTACTTTTATGATTTTGTGTTTCTTCGCTAGAGACTTCATTTCCTCACATGCAAAATAGTAATGAAAGTACTTCACAGAGTTTAAAAACAAATAAGTGAAGGTTAAAAGTGAAAGCGTCTTGCAAAATCCTAACATATAACTGTCAATCGATAAACATCAGTTTCCTTTTCTTTGTATACATTGCCTACTTCCTGTAGAAGGAAGAGACTAACAAACAATAACTAAAGCAAGCAGGTAAATTTATTAGTTAGAGATTTATTAGATAGAGATCTAACTTGTTCTTTTTAAGAACAAGGTAAAATGTCATGGTATGGATTATACTACCACTTATTAAACCATTCCTCTGTTAGACAGTCATGCTGTCTCTGAGTAGGAAAGAGTTGTCATATTAAGCTGTGTAACAAAGTGAATCAGCTATACGTATACATATATCCCCATATCCCCTCACTCTTGCGTCTCCCTCTCACCCTCCCTATCCCACCCTTCTAGGTGGTCACAAAGCACCAAGCTGATCTCCCTGTGCTATGCAGCTGCTTCCCACAAGCTATCTATTTTACGTTTTGTAGTGTACATATGTCCATGCCACTCTCTCACTTCATCCCAACTTACCCTTCCTGCTCCCCATGTCCTTAAGTCCATTCTCTACATCTGTGTCTTTATTCCTGCCCTGCCCCTAGGTTCTTCAGAATCATTCTTTTTTTTTAGATTCCATATATATGTGTTAGCATATAGTGTCTGTTTTTCTCTTTCTGACTTACTTCACTTTGTGTGACAGATTCTAGGTCCATCCACCTCACTACAAATAACTCGATTTCGTTTCTTTTTATGGCTGAGTAATATTCCATTATATATATGTGTCACATCTTCTTTATCCATTCATCTGTCGATAGACATGTAGGTTGCTTCCATGTCCTGGCTGTTATAAATAGAGCTGCAATGAACATTTTGGTACATGACTCTTTTTGAATTATGGTTTTCTCAGGGTATATGCCCAGTAGTGGAATTGCTGGGTCGTATGGTAGTTCTATTTTTAGTATTTTAAGGAACCTCCATACTGTTCTCCATACTGGCTGTATCAATTTACATTCTCATCAACTGTGCAAGAGGTTTCCCTTTTCTCCACACCCTCTCCAGCATTTATTGTTTGTAGATTTTTTGATGATGGCCATTCTGATTGGTGTGAGATGATACCTCATTGTAGTTTTGATTTGCATTTCTCTAATGATTAGTGATGTTGAGCATTCTTTCATGTGTATGTGGGCAATCTGTATATCTTCTTTGGAGAAATGTCTATTTACGTCCACCCATTTTTGGATTGGATTTTTTTTTTTCATATTGAGCTGCTTGTAAATTTTAGAGATTAATCCTTTGTCAGTTGCTTCATTTGCAAATATTTTCTCCCATTCTGAGAGTTGTCTTTTCATCTTGTTTATGGTTTCCTTTGCTGTGCAAAAGCTTTTAAGTTTCATTAGGTCCCATTTATTTATTTTTGTTTTTATTTCCATTTCTCTAGGAGGTGGGTCAGAAAGGATCTTGCTATGATTTATGTCATAGAGTGTTCTGCCTATGTTTTTCTCTACGAGTTTTATAGTATCTTACCTTACATTTAGGTCTTTAATCCATTTTGAGTTTATTTTTGTGTGTGGTGTTAGGGAGTATTCTAATTGCATTCTTTTACATGTAGCTGTCCAGTTTTCCCAGTACCACATATTGAAGAGGATGTCTTTTCTCCATTGTATATTCTTGCCCCTTTTATCAAAGATAAGGTGACCATATGTGTGTGGGTTTATCTCTGGGCTTTCTATCCTGTTCCACTGATCTATATTTCTGTTTTTGTGCCAGTACCATACTGTCTTGATTATTATAGCTTTGTAGTATAGTCTGAAATCCAGGAGCCTGAATCCTCCAGCTCCATTTTTCTTTCTCAAGATTGCTTTGGCTCTTCGGGTTCTTTCGTGTTTCCACACAAATTGTGCAATTTTTGTTCTAGTTCTGTGAAAAATGCCATTGGTAGTTTGATAAGGATTGCACTGAATCTGTGGATTGCTTTGGGTAGTATAGTCATTTTCACAATTTTGATTCTTCCAATCCAAGAACATGGTATATCTCTCCATCTGTTTGTATCATCTTTAATTTCTTTCCTCAGTGTCTTATCGTTTTCTGCATACAGGTCTTTTGTCTCCATAGGTAGGTTTATTCTTAGGTATTTCATTCTTTTTGTTGCAATGGCAAATGGGAGTGTTTCCTTCATTTCTCTTTCAGATTTTACATCGTTAGTGTACAGGAATGCAAGAGATTTCTGTGCGTTAATTTTGTATCGTGCTACTTTACCAAATTCATTGATTAGCTCTAGTAGCTTTCTAGTAGCATCTTTAGAATTTTCTATTTATAGTATCATGTCATCTGCAAACAGTGACAGCTTTACTTCTTCTTTTCCAGTTTGGATTCCTTTTATTTCTTTTTCTTCTCTGATTGCTATGGCTAAAACTTCCAAAACTATGTTGAATAAGAGTGGTGAGAGTGGGCAACCTTGTCTTGTTCCTGATCGTAGAGGAAATGGTTTCAGTTTTTCACCATTGAGAACAATGCTGGCTGTGGGTGTGTCATATATGGCCTTTATTATGTTGAGGTAAGTTCCCTCTATGCCTACTTTCTGGAGGGTTTTTATCATCAGTGGGTGTTGAATTTTGTCGAGAGCTTTTTCTGCATCTATTGAGATGATCTTATGGTTTTTCTCCTTCAATTTATTAATATGGTTTATCACATTGATTTGCGTATATTGCAGAACCCCTGAATTCCTGGGATAAACCCCACTTGATCATTGTGTATGATCCTTTTAATGTGCTGATGGATTCTGTTTGCTAGTATTTTGTTGAGGATTTTTGCATCTATGTTCATCAGTGATGTTGGCCTGTAGTTGTCTTTCTTTGTGACATCTTTGTCTGGTTTTGCTATCGGGGTGATGGTGGCCTCTCAGAATGAGTTTGGGAGTGTTCCTCCCTCTGCTATATTTTGGAAGAGTTTGAGAAGGATAGGTGTTAGCTCTACTCTAAATGTTTGATAGAATATGCCTGTGAAACCTTCTGGTCCTGAGCTTTTGTTTGTTGGAAGATTTTTAATCACAGTCTCAATTTCAGTGCTTGTGATTGGTCTGTTTATATTTTCTATTTCTTCCTGGTCCAGTCTCAGAAGGTTGTGCTTTTCTAAGAATTTGTCCATGTCTTGCAGGTTGTCCATTTGATTGGCATAGAGTTGCTTGTAGTAATCTCTCATGATCCTTTGTATTTCTGCAATGTCAGTTGTTACTTCTCGTTTTTCATTTCTAAGTCTACTGATTTCAGTCTTTTCCCTTTTGTTCCTGATGAGTCTGGCTAATGGTTTATCAATTTTGTTTATCTTCTCAAAGAACCAGTTTTTAGTTTTATTGATCTTTGCTAATGTTTCCTTCATTTCTTTTTCATTTATTCCTGATCTGATCTTTATGATTTCTTTCTTTCTGTTAACACTAAGGTATTTTTGTTCTTCTTTCTCTAATTGCTTTAGGTGTAATGTTAGGTTGTTTATTTGAGATGTTTCTTTTTTCTTGAGGTAGGATTATATTGCTATAAACTTCCCTCTTAGAACTGCTTTTGATGCATGCTATAAGTTTTGTGTGGTCATGTTTTCATTGTCATTTGTTTCTAGGTTTTGTGTTTTTTTTGCTGTACATGGGCCTCTCACTGTTGTGGCCTCTCCCATTGTGAAGCAGAGGCCCCGGACACACAGGCTCAGTGGCCATGGCTCACGGGCCTAGCCGCTCCGTGGCACGTGGGATCTTCCCGGACCGGGGCACGAACCCGTGTCCGCTGCATCGGCAGGCAGACTGTCAGCCACTGCTCCACCAGGGAAGCCCCTCTAGGTATTTTCTGATTACCTGTTTGATTTCTTCAGTGATCTCTTGGTTAGTTAGTAGTGTATTGTTTAGCCTCCATGTGTTTGCATTTTTTACATATTTTTTTCCTGTTATTGATATCTAATCTCATATGTTGTGGCCAGAAAAGATACTTGATATGATTTCAATTTTCTTAAATTTACCAAGGCTTGATTTGTGACCCAAAATATGAACTATCCTGGAGAATGTTCCGTGAGCACTTGAGAAGAAAGTGTATTCTGTTGTTCTTAGATGGAATGTCCTATAAATATCAATTAAGTCCATCTTGTTTAATGTATCATTTAAAGCTTGCATTTCCTTATTTCTTTTCATTTTGGATGATCTGTCCTTTGGTGAAAGTGAGGTGTTAAAGTCCCCTACTATGATTGTGTTTCTGTCAATATCCCCTTTTATGGCTGTTAGTATTTGCCTTATATATTGAGGTGCTCCTATGTTGGGTGCACAAATATTTACAATTGTTATATGTTTTTGTTGGATTGATCCCTTGATCATTATGTAGTGTCCTTCTTTGTCTCTTCTAATAGTGTTTATTTTAAAGTCTGTTTTGTCTGATATGAGAATTGCTACTCCAGCTATCTTTTGATTTCCATTTCCATGGAATGTCTTTTTCCATCCCCTCACTTTCAGTCTGTATGTGTCCCTAGGTCTGAAGTGTGTCTCTTGTAGGCAGCATATATATGGGTCTCATTTTGGTATCCATTCAGCCAGTCTGTATCTTTTGATTGTAGCATTTAATCCATTTACATCCATTTACATTTAAGGTACTTATCAATATATATGTTTCTATTACTATTTTATTAATTGTTTTCGGTTTGTTATTGTTGGTCTTTTCCTTCTCTTGTGTTTCCTGGCCAGAGAAGTTCCTTTAGTATTTGTTGTAAAGCTGGTTTGTTGGTGCTGAATTCTCTTAGCTTTTGCTTGTCTGTAAAGGTTTTAATTTCTCCATTGAATCTGAATGAGATCCTTGCTGGGTAGAGTAATCTTGGTTGTAGGTTTTTCCCTTTCATCACTTTAAATGTGTCCTCCCACTCCCTTCTGGCTTGCGGAGTTTCTGCTGAAAGGACAGCTGTTAACCTTATGGAGATTCCCTTGTATGTTGTTTGTTGCTTTCCCTTGCTGCTTTTAGTATTTTTTCGTTGTATTTAATTTTTGATAGTTTGATTAATATGTGTCTTGGCATGTTTTCCTTGTTTTTCCTTGGATTTATCCTGTATGGGACTCTCTGCGCTTCCTTTGACTATTTCCTTTCCCACATTAGGGATGTTTTCAACTATAATCTCTTCAAATATTTTCTCAGTCCCTTTCTTTTTCTCTTCTTCTTCTGGGACCCCTATAATTCAAACGTTGGTGCATTTAATGTTGTCCCAGAAGTTTCTGAGACTGTCCTCAATTCTTTTCATTCTTTTCTCTTAATTCTGCCCTGAGGTAGTTATTTCTACTATTTTATCTTCCTGGTCACTTATCACTTCTGCCTCAGTTATTCTGCTACTGATTTACTCTAGAGAATTTTTAGTTTTATTTATTGTGTTGTTCATCATTGTTTGTTTGCTCTTTAGTTCTTCTAGGTCCTTGTTAAAAGTTTCTTGTATTTTCCCCATTTTGTTTCCAAGATTTTGGATCATCTTTACTTTCATTACTGTGAATTCTTTTTCAGGTAGACTGCCTATATCCTCTTCATTTGTTTGGTCAAGTGGGTTTTTAACTTGCTCCTTCATCTGCTGTGTGTTTCTCTGTCTTCTCATTTTACTGTGTTTGGGGTCTCCTTTTTGCAGGCTGCAGGTTCTTAGCTCCCGGTTTTTTTTTTGGTGTCTGCCCCCAGTGGGTAAAGTTGGTTCAGTGGGTTGTGTAGGCTTCCTGGTAGAGGGGACTGGTGCCTGTTTCTGGTGCATAAGGCTGGATCTTGTCTTTCTGGTGGCCAGGACCACATCTGATGTTGTGTGTTTTGGTGTTTGTGACCTTATTATGATTTTAGGCACCCTCTCTGCTAATGGGTGGGGTTGTGTTATTGTCTTGCTAGTTGTTTGGCATAGGGTGTCCAGCAGTGTAGCTTTCTGGTCATTGAGTCTAGCTGGGTCTTAGCATTGAGATGGAGATCTCTGGGAGAGCTTTCGCCATTAGATATTACTTGGAGGTGGGAGATGTCTGAACTTGGCTCTCCCACCTCAGAGGCACAGGCCTGACATCCGGCCAGAGTACCAAGACCCTGTCAGCCAGGTACCATGTGTTATTTTAAGAGCACTCTTAAGCAACATCCTGATTGTGTTGGTACAACTTTACTTTTGAACTGAGAGTTGCGGTGGATGGAATTTTTGCCTTCCCCAGATTGTTGAAGTTTATGATTTTTGTTTTTGGAAACCCCACCACCTCCTTATTTTTATTATTATTTTTGCAAGAAAAGTAAAAAGAAAGTTGGAGTGGAGGTGAGATTTGTGATCGGGAAAGCCTTGTATGCCCTCCTTCTCTGTCTTCCACTTCTCTGTCTCTGATTAGTTCAAATCCAGCAGCAGATTGAAGCAGGAGATGATTCCCATGGGGATAAATTGACAGACTTTGGGGAGGCATGGATTTCAGGTTTTGGAAGACTTTCAGGAGTAGAAGTGAGTTGAAGTCAGCTGTAGAAGCATGGTTTCTTGGTTCAGATTGATTGGTTGACTCTCAGAAATTTTTTCACAAGGGAAGTTGTTATCTTTTGATTAATGGTTTTAATTCCTGTTTTGGTGGTTTCTCATTACAGTAGCCCCAGAACACCCAATCTTGTCCTATGAGAATGGGATTTTTGTTTTTCTCATTTTTTTTTCTTTCCTTCCTGCCTTTTACCAACTTTCAATTGATCAACCATCTTGCTCATTCAACTTCCAATATGTTTTAAACTGCTCTCATTGTCTCTCTCCATTGCTTGTTGCCTAATTTGGCCTTTCATTACCTTTCAACTACACTTTGGTAATGGCTTCAGAATATCCTAACCCAATCTCTCATTCCCAGTCTACAATTCTAATCCAATCTCTACGGTGATGCCAGAGATAGTCACCTAAATTGCAGGTCTGATAATATCATCATACTAATTACAAATCTTTGATGATTTCACTGAGTTTACTGCATTGTTTCTAAATGTCAGTATCACCTGAGTATTAAAGTGCAGATTCCTGGGTCACATGTGGCTAGATTCTAGGAATCTGAGTTGTAATAAGCACTCCTAGAATGTTATACTGAAGTTTGAGTACTTGCCTGTAGGCTACAATTCATATTCCTTAGCACAAGAAACCCTAATGAACTGACTTGTCAACTTCATATTTTGTCACTCCCCATGCACCCTATGTTGTAGTCACACTGGGCTGCTCACCACTCCTCAAACATAAACAGAAAATCTTCTTCTGTTTTCTCTGTACATTCTGGTCTTTCAGCTTGAAATATTGGTTTAGCTTATATACTCCCATTAATCCTTGTGAAACAGGAGGGAAGTGGGCAGAGTGCAACCTTTAAAAGAATGACATAGCCATAGGACATGACAAAAACTGGTTAGAATCAACTAGGTCCAAGATGGTGGAAGATTCAATTTCCAGCAGACCTTGAGCCTCATATGCTCATTGTAATACATTAGCTAAATGACACACCCACCAGCACCATTACAGTTCTGAAGCCAACCATAAAAGGTCAGAAAGTGGGCAGTGGCCCAATTCCTGGAAATCCCCACCCCTTCCCCAAAATAATTGGAACAATCCTCCCACTCATTAACCTATGAAGTTACCCAGCCCATAAAAACTAACCACACTGTATTTCAGGGCCTCTCACCTTCTGAGATGGCCCACACTCTGTCTGTAGAGTGTGTTTCTCTCTAAGTACATCCAATTCTTACCTATTATTTTGTCTCTCACTGAATTCTCTCTGCGACGACACATCAAGAACCTGAGCTTCATTAAGTCCTGAGAGCAGGAGTGTGATCTCAATTAAAGGATGTGGGTTCACATCCCATCTGAGTTGCATGGTTTCACTTGGAGGCCAACTTTTTCCCAAGATAATTAATTTTAACCTCATAGAGGTTTCTATGCCTTTTTGTGTACTTTGTAATTGTAAAGGGTAGAATTAACTGCCTCCTTTTCCTCTGGTGGAACTCTGATTTTTCATACTCTTAGGCCTCCTAGATCTGTCCTCCAAGTATTTTACTTTTCCTTCATGGATTTCATCTTGTTGTGTTTTTCTCTGTTTGTTAGACATGTGTTCTACCTAATCAATTACTATCCTTTTAAAAACTTTCTATTGACATTTTAAGAACTACCATATGACCCAGCAATCCCACTACTGGGCATATACCCTGAGAAAACCATAATCCAAAAAGAGTAATGTACCACAATGTTCACTGCAGCTCTATTTACAATAGGCAGGACATGGAAGCAACCTACGTGTCCATCAACACATGAATGGATAAAGAAGATGTGGCACATATATACAATAGAATTATTACTCAGCCATAAAAAAAATGAAATTAAATTATTTGTGGTGAGGTGGATGGACCTAGAGTCTATCATACAGAGTGAAGTAGGTCAGAAAGAGGAAAACACCATATGTTAACACATATATATGGAATCTAAAAAAAAGTGGTTCTGAAGAACCTAGGGGCAGGACAGGAATAAAGATGCAGACATATAGAATGGACTTGAGGACGGGGGAGGGGGAAGGGTCATCCTGGATGAAGTGAGAGAGTGGCATGGACGTATATATACTACCAAATGTAAAATAGATAGCTAGTGGGAAGCAGCCACATAGCACAGGGAGATCAGCTCGGTGCTTTGTGACCACCTAGAAGGGTGGAATAGGGAGGTGGGAGGGAGATGCAGGAGGGATGAGATATGGGGATATATGTATATATATAGCTGATTCACTTTGTTATAAAGCAGAAACTAGCACACCATCATAAAGCAATTATACTCCAATAAAGATGTTAAAAAAACAAAAAAAAACCTTTCTATTGGCATTTTAAATCAAAAAATCAAGTTGATGAGGGCACAACAATTAATACATTATAGGATTACAATTTAAATATATAAATATAAACATATAAAAAAATTTAGCCTATAGTATCTATTGGTGATATGTGGTACTTTTTTAGTATTAACATTTGCATAGAGCAACTCCTCTTTGTGTTGTGAAGCCATGTTCTTTATCATTTCCTTTTCCCTTACAAACACAGAACAATATCCATCTCATGGCTACGCTAAATGAATATCACCTAAATTAATGAACAAAGAAAGAAATAATGTTTCTAACTGAGATTGCTTCTGCCATTAGACAAAGCTATATGCACACTTGGAAAAGTTTTAAACTGAAATAAACTTTCTTCCTATTCTATTTTCTCTTTCTCTCCAATCTGTAATTGTTTCTATTTTAAACACAGTTAGCTCAACAACACGAATGACTAATTAGAAAGAGGCTGAATTCTAGAGACATGCCATGGCCAACTAGATACAAGACAGAAAAATGTGCCATAGGTGATCTTAATAATCAGAAAACTACGGCATTGGACAATGGTACCCTGATCCTTTATTTCATCCTATACTAAGTCAGCCACATGTTATTGGCATAGTTTACTATTGTTGTAAAGTGTAAACATTGCCTTAACTCCAGGAAATTTGTTTCTTTACAAAATATATGAAAAAAAACTATTTTAAAATAATAGGGCTTCCCCGGTGGCGCAGTGGTTGAGAGTCTGCCTGTCGATGCAGGGGACACGGGTTCGTGCCCCGGTCCGGGAAGATCCCACATGCCGTGGAGTGGCTGGGCCCGTGAGCCATGGCCGCTGAGCCTGCACATCCGGAGCCTGTGCTCCACAACGGGAGAGGCCACAACAGTGAGAGGCCCGTGTACCGCAAAAAATAAATAAATAAATAAATAAAAAATAACAGAATGGTCCATTCTTCCTGGTTGTAAGCATTTACTCAATGACAAGGGCATCATAAATATTTCTGAGTCATATAGAATCAGAAAGAAAACATGGTAAATCTAACACTTCAATTCTTTCCATGGAATAGGAAGCTGGAAACATTGCTTCTATGTTTCTATGGGGGCTGCCTTATGGATCATGGATTGTGGACAGGTCAGAACATTTATCTCTTGATTCAGTCATCTATGTAATTGATGAAATTTTTACATTTTCTATTTCAATGTCTTTTGACTCTGAGAATCTTCTATTTTTGTGGCCTTTAAAATGAGACCTGTAAGTATGCCATTCTAGCAGCAGTGTCTCAACATATGTATTCTTTATTATTTTATCTTTTCAGTGTGAGATGTTATTTGTATCTTTCTACAAGCTGAAAGAATTTCTTATGCCATTAGTATGTCTTATATGTTCATTGTTTTTGGAAATTATGCTTGATCTTTTTATATTATCTGCATACCACCCGTACTACTTCTTTTTTTTTTTTTTTTAGAATCCATATATATGTGTTAGCATATGGTATTTGTTTTTCTCTTTCTGACTTACTTCACTCTGCATGCTCCTTCTTAGTACCATTTAAATTTTCCAGCAAAAAAAAAAAAAAAAAATTCTCAATTAGAACCTTAACTAATGGATTATAGTTAAAACTCTGCCATTGAAATTCAAAACTTTACTTTAAAAAGTTGCTCAGGGATCTCATTTTTATGTTTAAAATTTTCTATAAAATATTGATAAAATTAGGACATTGATTAATATAAAAGACATTTTACTAAAATTAGATGATTGTTGAATGAATCAAACATAAATCAATTTTGCTATCTACATGAATTAATGTATTTTTTTCATTTGTCAAACATAAAGTATTACTATATTACCAGGTACATTCTAGCCTCTGAGTATACAGTGATCTATTGTATCTGGTTCACTTCCTTCAGAGAGTTCATATTTTGTTTGAGGAGACAGTCAAACAGGTAATTCAGTAGCAATGAGTATAATAATAGAGCCATGGATATGTGCAGTGCTAGCAGAGAGGAAGGAGTGATCAGTTTTGCCTTGGACAGTACAGGTGTGTCTGGGAGATTTCATTGAGAAGATAATAGTTAAATTAAGGCTTGAAAGATAGATCAGCAAAAGATAGAAAGTCATTGCAAATAGAAGGAAGAACATGTCCAAAGGCAAGAAGACATAAAAATACATGGTATGTTTTAGGGAATGCAAGTGTTTTAGTGTTTTTAGAGTATAAGATTTGAGGAAGGGAGTTGCTGGAAATGACCCTGGATTGATACAGTGAAGCTATGTATGTAGATGAAACACATTTTAAGGGATTTTCATTCTAAGCTTTACCTTTCATGTAATATAGCTGTAGTATACATAAACCCAAATACTAAAATAATCCACCTTTGTTCACCAAGATAGGAAATGTATAAAAGCTAGATAAAACAATTTCCATGGGTATTTTGGGAAATCACAGACTATTCATGGACACATAAATAAGTTCAAAGCAACTCATATACAGACAATGAAAGTACATTTGAGTTACAAGTAAAACTAAAATTATTAAGTATGAGAATGAGTAATTACAATATTAATACAATGATGAGGTTGAAATAAATTTTGATTTAAAAGTTTTGATTTGGTAATTCCAGTACAAGCTAATTGAAATAAGCAGTCTAATGTTCCATCTATTTATCATTCAAGAAATGATTCAAGTGGATAATTAAAACTTGGCTGAGTCACACTGATTTCATCCAAATAAGACAACGATATAAATACTTGGAAAATTGAAAGTATTTTTTCTTTTCCTAGAGGTAAATTCTTTAAGGGTTAAGGGAAATGAAGGATTATTTCTAGTTGGACAGAGCAGTATTTTAGAGTTGGGGTTATGAATGGTGGACATGTATTAGTGAGTTTTCAGACTTAACAATAAATGAAATATATTCAGGAAAAATAGAGTGAAGTAATATTTAGCAGCTGACCAGAAATTTGGGCTGATGGGATTTAATACTATTCAATTTATTTCATAAATTATGACAAAGCTGTAACTTTGTTAGCTATTACTCTTCAGATTGCTGTTGTAGAATCATAAATAGCTCAAGCAAAAAGGAAAGTTTGTTGGCTTCCATTACTGAAGAGTCATGTAAGTCTATATCCAAGGGTTCAAGCAATGTCATTACTACTCTCAGTCTTACTCACTGTTGGCTCCATTTTAGGCAAGCCCTTCCTTCTTTCAGTAATGGCCAGCATTTTCAGATGCATATGCCATCCTCTTAGCAACCTCTGCAAGAAGAGAGCTTTTCTTTCACAATTATTCTAACACACTTCCCACGATTGGCTGTGTTTGCATTAACTAAGGTTCCAAGCTCCTCACTGAACTAATCACCATGGCTATTTGTTGATTCCTGGGCCTGGTTCATACTGTCCCATAAAACCCCTTGAAGCACAGAGGTAGGGCCAACCTGAGAAAATCATATGATCTCAGAGTTGGGAAGCAGTTCTCCAAATGGAAATCAAGTAGGTCCTGGGCTGGTAAATATAATAGTTATCTATTGTCATCATCTTACATTTTATTTTCTTAATTTTGAACTTGGTATAAACTGGGCTACTGCCAATTTTTTATTTTATCAAAATTCACTAGAACAGGGAGCACTAAGATATGTTCTTACTTGACGAAACCTTACATACTAGGTGTTGTGTTTCAAAGTAGACTTAAATGATTGGAATCATCCAGCTCTAATCCAAGTTACTGCCAACTCACTCTTGAACCCATGTTCCTAATGCATTCATAGCCTGTAATGTAAGAGAGCTACAGTTCAGGAGGAAATTAGGGTCAGAGAGAAGATGTGGTACAATGAGAATGTACTTTTATCACAAAATTCAAAAAATTAAATATTTACATACAACCCACATTGATTCAAACAAATATTTTATAGTGCCTATATTTCCCTGTTCTCAAGGGGCTCAAAAACCAGTGGAAAAAAATCAATGACTTAAAAGATGATTTACAATGTAGTAAATGTGTTTGTTGGAGGAGGCTATGGGCACCCAGAGAAGGGATATTTTTCTAAGGTGTAAAATGGGATGTGGACGTTGTGGGCAAATATTCTGGGAAGAAAATGTGGTCTCTGGGTATTGTTGAAACATAATTTCAATGTTCTTCAATGACTTAAAAATGAAATTTCGGGGCTTCCCTGGTGGTGCAGTGGTTGAGAGTCCGCCTGCCGATGCAGGGGACATGGGTTCGTGCCCTGATCCGGGAAGATCCCACATGCCGCAGAGCGGCTGGGCCCATGAGCCATGGCCACTGAGCCTGTGCGTCCGGAGCCTGTGCTCCGCAACGGGAGAGACCACGACAGTGAGAGGCCCACGTACCACAAAAAACAAAAAAACAAAAACAAAAACAAAAACAAACAAATAAACAAAAAGAAATTTCGTAACTCTGAAAAAGAGTAATAGGCAAAGAAAGAAGGTAACCTATGTTTCATTTCCTATAAATTGCTTTAGTGGAAATATATTCCACTGACCTCTCATGATTTTTAGCTTATTAATTTTATAACACTCCTGTCCTCTACATTAGCAGTCAAGGATAGAATTTTGAAATGGAGGAAGAATAAGAAAACCGGTAAATAATTTAAAAGGATACTGTGAATAAGGTATTTCTTTTGAAGTCCTCTGAGTATACTCAGCGGAATGCTGGTTTTATTCATGAGTAATTAGAAAAAATTGCTGCACACAGCTGTTTTTATCAAAGGGCAGAGAGGCTCAATGGAAAGGGGGAGGGAAATGTCAACTTGTGGGTGCCTACTCCTTTCCAGATGCCAGATTATATGCCCCCTGGACTCTAAGACAGGATAATAGAGTTCTTGTCTCACCCTGACCAGTGAATCAGTCCATGGGTAGTCTTGGACACTTCTTTTTTCTTTTGCTTCCTTATCTGAAAAATTGGAATAATGTTTATATTTCTTTCTTTAGCAAGTAGGAATGATTGCTTTCTCTTCCCTTTCCCTTCTTCCTCCTTCCTGCTACTTCTTCCTTGTACTACCTTTTTATTTCTTTTTTTTTATTAGAGTCCACTGAATATGGCACTGTGGTTAGTGCTGGGGATACAAAGATGAAAATGGCATAGTTCTTTTCCTCAAGAGATCACAGGCAGCAGGGAAATGGAACAGTGAAGATACAATGCCAGTATAGTGTGATCTATGTTCCGGGAGGAAGAGGGAACTTTACCTCAGGCTGCTGGTAGTCTCTTAATAGTAGAGAAAAGAAAAATATGTCTGCAGCATATGCACAGACTTCTTAACAAATAATCAAACTTGAAGGGGAGTAAACAGCAGTTACTTTAACATATTAAATTACTCAGTGAGTCATGCTAGCCATGATCATAGTACCCATCCACTGGACCTTTAGACCTTGTATAAGAGGACTTTTTTTATGTTGGTGTGTTAATAGGGCCACTGCTCTCTCTACCTGTTCCACAGCAGTGACCATGAGTTACTGACATCCCAGGGCTCTGGTGAGGATAAGTGATATTTTAAAAATTTCATTTACTATGTATTCAACAAATACTTACTGTGGACTTACTCTATGCAATGCACTGGCTAAGCACTGAGAAACCAATGCAAATAATACATTTTTCTTGTCCTAAGGAGTTTCAGGTCTAGAAAAAGGAAACAGTCATGTGGAAAGTTATTACAATACAATGTGTTGAGAGCAATAATACAAGGATGTTCTGTCCAAGGTATCAAGGTGGCTCAGAGGAGGAAGTTTTCTTTTCTGACACATCAGGGAAGGCTTCACAATGGATGAAAGTTTGGGTTGGGTCTGGAAGAATGAGTAAAAGTTTGGTAAGTGGATGTTAGCCTGTGTGGGTGTGGGAGATGGGAAAGGCATTCTGGGCAATGGGAAAACTATGTTCAAAGACAGGAAAGCATGGAACAGTATGCTGTTCGAGGAACTTTAACAGTTAACTCTGGCTGAAACACAAAATACATGCAGGATGTTGAAGCTGGGAAAGTTGAGAAGAAGGCCAGACATTGGGTTTCACATATCATACTAAGGACTAGAGACTAGATTTCTTGTTATAGGCATTGTGGAATCACTGGGGGCTTCAAAACAGTGATGTGAATTATAAAGGGCATCTCTAAAATATAACAAATAACTTATAGAAATTGATACTTAAAAAAAGATGGTTTATATTTGTTTTGGCAAACACTTGCCCAGAAAATGCTTATGTCTGAAACTAAGCCAATCTGTCTCTTCTCTTCTAATATCACACAGTTATTCATTGTAGGTGTAACAGGCTATTGAAATGGTAGAAATAAAGAGTATGGACCAAGAATCAATCCATTTATGTGTGGAAAGAGAACTAAAAGCTCTCATCACAATGGGATCATTGTTATCTGCTTAGTTTCTTTTGATCATAACAGAGCTATTATCACTTACTAGTTTTTCTGGGCACCAGAAAACATATCTCTATTCTAGTAAAAGGTCAAATGTTGTATCTATTATATGCACTTTTCCTCACACCCAGACTTTAAATAGTAGTTGTTTCAAATTCATATTATATTACTATATTAAAAAAATAGGTAAAATATATTCTATGATAGTCTTTTTTTCCTGCTTTTTCTTCCTTTAATTAATTAATTTGAAAAATTTTGGTATATACTCTTTTTTTCTGAATTTTATTTAATTTATCTTTTTATACAGCAGGTTCTTATTATTTTTCTTCCTTTAAAAATGAAACAAAGTAAATAGTTTATATTTTGTATAATGGGAATTCTCTTATTGTCTAAGAAGATCAATACCAAGATTTTGTTTGATAAAAAGAAATGCTACAGAGAAAAATAATGGAAGTAACAGTTTCCCATTTGCATATATATTTTTCCTAAAATATTTCACAATTTAATTCTCATAACTTGTGAGGTAGGCAGGGAAGATGCTATTATTCCTATTTTACAGATACTTCCTTCAGATTTAGTGATTTTTCAAAACCAGTGAGTTGGACACTGGGGACTAAGGGTCCACAAGAAGTACTGTGGAACTCTAGGAAATAACAAAAATTATGAAGTTTAAAGATTCAGTGCCTCAAAAATACACAAAATTATATATTTCTTTAGAGGTAAAATGAAGAGGTTTAACCAAAGATGTCTGAAGTCTGTTTATCTTAATGTCTATCCATTGTTCCATGAACAAATGCTGTGTTCACTGTATACGTGGTTCCCATCGCCCAGAAATTTAGTAGATCATTTCAGGCCATCACGTATGTTGGTCCAGTATTTATTCCAGAGACAAGGATCGAGAATCTCTCATTAATACTGTGTCTTTAGATAAATGTTTGCTTTGTACTAGAATGAACATTATTGTTGTTAATTTATATTTTATGTGACAGCTACTCCCAAACATTATTTGAACTGACTAAATAACCATAGCCAGCATTAACTGAGATCCCACTCTGTACCAGGATGTGTGGGCTCTACATCCATTTTATAATTTAATGCTCCAATAATGTGGTAAGGTAGGTAATAGGAGTATTCTTATTACCTTCATGTTACAGATTAGGAAATTTAGGCACAGTGGAATCAAGTCAGAGTGAAGAAGGCTAAGGATTTCATTCCTATCCAAGTCTAGTCAACTCCAAAATCCACTTGCTATGAAGTCTCTCTGACATAAAACACACATGAAATATGGGAGGGGGGGAACTAAAAACAGAAGAGCTTTTAGAAGGAGGATATGGATAACAATAACTTAGTTGCTACAAGTGTCCATTATATCCACCTCTGAGTTTCCTGACAAAACAAAAAACATGAAAGTGTTTGGGTTGGAAGTAATCAATCTGACAATCGAAATATATATTCATTTTTTTCTTGACAGTAAATTTTTAGAACTATTTTTCTTATACATCTGTATGGTAAAGATATTGAATAAGACAATGGTTCACATCTTTTATAAAAAATTTTTCAAAAGACAGATATCTACTTCAAATGGATGCAGTATCTTGCTTGAGATTTACCAAACTTGTTGGGTTGGTGGTTTGCTGTCTTTGATCAAATATTTGATTATTTTTAGTCAATACTTCTTCAAATATTTTTCTTCCCTCTTTTCACTCTCCTTGCTTTCTGAGAGTCTAGTTTCATATATTTTAGATGGCTTGATATGCCTCACATGTCACTGAGGCTTGTTGTTGTTTCTCCTGCTCTTTGTGCTTCTCTTTAGATGACTTCTACTGGCCCATGCTCAAGTTCACTGATCTTTTCTTCTGTTGTGTGCAATTTACCATTAATCTTTCATTTTTTATTTTATATATTGTATTTTTCAGTTCTAGAATTTTCCCCACTCTGTCCTGAAATTCCTCAGTTCTTTTCCTACTATAGTAATTTTTTCATTTATATGTGTTAACATAATAATCATAGTTATTTTAAAGCCCTTATCTGCTAATTACAACTTCTGGGTTTTCTGTGGGTCTCTTTTTATTGACTGATTTTTCTTTGGTCTATGTGTCACATTTTTCTATTTATTCACATGTCTAGATAGTTTTGATTGTTTACTGTATTTTATAGATGATATGTTATAAAAGACAATGCATTTTGATATCTTCCAAGATTGTTGTTCCAGTAACAGCTAACTTGAATTAACAGAGATTTGGCTTTATGCTTTCTTCATAAAGATCTATTTAGATTTTGCCCTTAATTTTAGGGAAAATATTTTAGTTTTGGAGCTTAATTTGTATTCCTAAGAGATGGCCATTCTGGGGTATTAGTGGAAAACCCAAGGAGCTTCCAAGCCTTTGTAACTTGGCAGGACTCAAATTCCAAACTCTGTGTCCCCTGTGGTGGGCAGAAACTGAAATGTCTGCTCTAATACCACTATACCTTCTTTTAAACCTAGGACAGAATGTCCAAGTGAGCATTCTGTGCTTATCTTGTCCAGACCATGTGCTGGGGAAATTTCTACTTTCCCTTCAAAACTTCTACCTGGGTCAGATATGATCACCTGAGTTGCTCCACAGAAATGTTTTTCTTAGATATGCGCCTGAGGACTGAAGGTAGACAGTGGTGATCTTGAAGTAGAAAATACAGAGATAACTTTTCCCATTTGTCCTGTCCCTGGATATACTTCAAGTCTTCCAGATAACCAGCTGTGATGAACTCTATATTTTCCACATTCATCTATCACCTTATCTACTGATTTCCCTAGAGGTCTCTGTAAACTTTTGGGGAAGCTGAAGTCAGAATATGCCCCAGAAACTGTTCGGTTTATCTTCTCCTGGGAACCTTGTTCTAATTGTGGCAATATTGACTTTTCCTATGAACTGGATTTATTCTTGTGATTAATGTTCAAAGTACAATAAAATATGTTCAAGGATATATACATAGGTGCCAAAATGATAAACACAAAGGAATGATAATATAGAGGAGAATGGTAACATTTATAGGGGAAAGAGAAGATTATGATTAAGAAGAGCCTCACAAAGGTCTCCTGATGTGCTGGTAAAGTTCTTTTTCTTAATCTGGATATATGATTTTACATTGTGTTATGATCCTTTAAACTATACATATTCATTTTATACACACTTCTATATACATTTCACAATTTTTAAAAGGAAATACAACTTAGTACAATTGAAAAAAAGAACAAAAGAAGACAGAGAATGAGCTACTAGAAAATGACTTCTAGTTATATTTTTCTGTTGTACATAGGAAGACTAATATGCTATTTTCAGAAGACACCTTGCTCAACATATAATTATTGATGATGACATTCAAAGATGCATTTAATTAATGTCTTTCCCTCATATCTTACCTCCAACAAATTCTAGTAGTGTAATTTGAGGCAGATTATTTAATCTCTCCAAGGCTCAGTTTCCTTAGGTATAAAATGAGGGTAAAAGTAACTACTTCACAGAGCTGTTGTAAGAAATGATGAGTTAGCATGTGTAAAGTACTTCCTAGCACAGCATCTCATACATAGTAGGTCCTCAATAAATACGTCAACCAACCACCCACCCTCAAATTTATTTTCATGAGTACTGGACAACTAGAGACAGAGTCAAATCCAGAGCCAAATTAAATTCTTCATATTAACTATGAGAGGCTTTTTCAGCTCAGCTTTCTTAGAACTTCATTTTTATTCTAGAGCCAACAATTACTCATGATATTCCACTGTTATTACATACCCAATTGCTTTATCTTTCAAAATCCTTAAAATTCAGTGCCCCAAATACTTCCTCTGTTATTAAAGTACATGAAAATAGAAGATAGGGGAAAAAGGAAAAGAAGGAGAATAGGGCATAGGAGCCATGCATAGAGAAGAAACAGATTAGGTGAAAACAAATGAACTATGAAAAGAGGACCCACGGGAAGATTATACAAAGTCCTCCCTGTTTTAATGATTCACATGGTAGAATTTTCTTGTATTAATCAGCAGCATCCTAAGAATATAGTCATAGGAAGAAGCTCTTAGCCCCAAGACATACTGCTCTACCTAGAATGAATCTTTGATCAACACAGGAAATACCTTCCACAGGCTAGCAAAGGCATTTAAAGATACATGGAGAATCTCTCTTTTTTTCCCTGAGGCCAAATTTATGCAAAAGCATTTTAGAAACCACATAACAAAGAAACAGTGTTAATGAAGTTATCACTCCAAATTAAACTTGACATTGAAAGCAACCTCTTTACTTCTCTGGACAGTCTAATTTTGGTTTTGTTTTCTAATCTTTTATCGCAAGCAGTACTTTTCCTTGGTGCAGAGGTTCATACCCATATCCCTTACACAAACACAAAATAATAATTTAGAGACAGCGCATTCCTATTTATTTATTTATTTATTTATTTATTTATTTTTTTGCAGTACGCGGGCCTCTCACTGCTGTGGCCTCTCCCGCTGCGGAGCACAGGCTCCGGACGCGCAGGCTCAGCGGCCATGGCCCACGGGCCCAGCCACTCCGCGGCACACGGGATCCTCCCAGACCGGGGCACAAACCCGTGTCCCCTGCATCGGCAGGCGGACTCCCAACCACTGCGCCACCAGGGAAGCCCCGCATTCCTATTTTGAAGCAATTATTTTGCTATTGTATAGTGCAATAAAGGGCGAAAATGTTCAGAGTGTAAGATTTGGGAGTTAGGCAGACTGAAGATATTGAGTCCTGGAGTAACAAAAGTAGACCCTGAAATTGAACAGATCCAAGTTTGAATCCAGGCTCAATCATTCTCTAGCTCTCCCACCTAAAGAAGCTATTTAATCTCTCTCAGCATCAGTGTTCCTTTTAGTGAAGTGCTATGTCATTTATCTTTAAAAGAGTTACTGTGGGATTAAATGAGAAGGCATATGTGAAGGGCCTAACATCGTGCCTCTTTACCTCCCACTAGAAGCTAGATTAGGACTGGAAACAGATCTAAGGCCTCCTGAGTCCCACACAGACTGCAGTTAAACTGCCTCCCTGCTCTCCTCCCCAGTTTTTTTCCGACCTGTATTACTGATTACACTATATAATGCAGCTCTAAGGGCTCACTCACTTGCTTCTCTCACCTTGCCTCCAAACACAAAGCTGCCTTAAATCAAAACCACCTACTTCTAGGCTGGCAGTTAAAGAACAGCCCCCACAGAAGGAGGAATGGCGTTATTTTACAGCTATTCCTACCCCCCAGATTGCATTTCCCCTTAAAGTTTTCTCACCAGTAGTGCTGCCCCCACTCTCTGGTTTCAGGAATGTTATTTCCCTAAAATATGGATCAAAGTATGACTATAGAAACAGTCCCTAATTTCCCAGTAACATGATGAACACAGTCATTCTTCATTAAATATTTGTCAATTGCCCAGTATACTCCTGGCACTGTTCTAAGCATAGGGGAATGAGGCAATCAATAAAGCAGACAAACACCCCTACCTGCATGGAGCTTGAATTTTTGTGTAGACCAGAAAGTAACATTTGAAAATAGATTTACCAAACACATGGGAAAACACAAGGGAAAGAGATGGAACT
>NW_006793735.1:182236-194505 GCF_000442215.2 Lipotes vexillifer
GAAAGAGATAAACTGGTAATGTGTGATTCGATAACCTGGCTCATAAATCTGGCGTCTTATCTCCCTTCAGCTTGTGACCTTCTCCATAGTGTTTTTGACTAGTCTTTGTCTCATAGTGTCATTAGAAATTTCTTCTCCAACATCTAGGACTGTCCTTAATCTTGAGTTAACCCCTTCAAGTTGAAATGAGAAATGTGGGACCTAGAGATAATGTCTTCCAAAAATCAGCTTGTCTCAGAACTAGTTTCACTGCTTTTCAGGGGGAGAGAGACTCACCAGTTGCTCACAAGGATGTAGTCTTTCCCCATCATCTCAGAGCAACAACATCAAGTAAGCAACAATATCCAGTAAACACAAAATGAGCCCTGGGGCTGTATACATACTGCAGTGTTGGGGTGCCGGAGAGAATGGCCGCATTTAATCACATACACACATGCTCATACATACACACTCAAGCATGACATTTTAATTGAATTGCTGTGTTTATCCTATATTTTATTGGTGACTACACAATTGTGTGAAATGGCACACAATTCTTCTCATAGATCAAGACTTGAAAATTCATATATTCTGGGATATATTGGGGGATTTGTTATTTAAGATGACATGCATACTTGCCACATACACTCATACTTGAACAGCAACATGGATGGACCTAGAGATTATCATACTAAGTGAAGTAAGCCAGACAGAAAAAGACAAATGTCATATGATATCACTTATATGTGGAATCTTAAAAAAATGATACAAATGAACCTATATACAAAACAAAAATCAATCCACAGACATAGAAAACAAACTTATAGTTACCAAAGGGGAAAGAGAGGGGAGGGAAAAATTAGGAGTTTGGCATTAACATATACACACTACTATATATGAAATCGATAACCAACAAGGACCTACTCTGTAGCACAGGGAACAATACTCAATATTTTGTAATAACCTATAAGGGAAAAGAATCTGAAAAAAATAGGTATATATATATATATGTGTGTGTGTGTGTGTGTGTGTGTGTGTGTGTATAGGTATATATAACTATATGTGTGTATATAAATATATATATATATAAAACTGAATCACTTTGCTGTATACCTGAAACTAACACAACATTGTAAATCAGCTATACTTCAATAAAAAAAAGAAAATTCATGTATTCTGGGAGATATTAGGATATATGTTATTTAAGATGACATGCATACTTGCCACATATACTTGTAACAAGACATTTTGACTGGATTAGCTGGGTTTACACCCTGCTAGTATCCATAACATCTGCTTCCACTTTCTTTGAGTTAGCTATATTTTTTTAACCATGCAAAGTTTTTATCATGAGGATAGTTGCCATTTGTGTGCATGCTCTTTTGCCTCAGGACCCCTGAAAAATAAAATGTTAGATATTTATGATTTCTTATCCTACCTTTAGCTGGAACATAATTTGACAGATGCCTTATATCTCTTTTAGAGAATTATTTAAGAGGGATTGTTCCTTAATTTTTTTTAATTAAATTTTTTTTTTTTTTTTTTGCCAAGCCACGAGGCTTGCAGGATATTAGTTCCCCAACCAGGAATTGAGCCCTGGGCCCTCAGCAGCGAAAGCATGGAATCCTAACCACTGGACTGCCAGGGAATTCCCCATTGAATATTGTTTGTTTTTTTTTTAATTTAATTTAATTTATTTTTTATACAGCAGGTTCTTATTAGTCATCCATTTTATACACGTCAGTGTATACATGTCAATCCCAATCTCCCAATTCATCACACACACCCTCCCCAACTGCTTTCCCCCCTTGGTGTCCATACATTTGTTCTCTACATCTCTGTCTCAATTTCTGCTCTGCAAACCAGTTCATCTGTACCATTTTCTAGGTTCCACATATATGCGTTAATATGTGATATTTGTTTTTCTCTTTCTGACTTACTTCACTCTGTATGACAGTCTCTAGATGCATCCACGTCTCTACAAATGATCCAGTTTTGTTCCTTTTTATGGCTGAGTGATATTCCATTGTATATATGTACTACAACTTCTTTATCCATTCGTCTGTCGATGAGCATTTAGGTTGCTTCCATGACCTGGCTATTGTAAATAGTGCTGCAATGAACATTGGGGTGCATGTGTCTTTTTGAATTATGGTTTTCTCTGGGTATATGCCCAGTAGTGGGATTGCTGGGTCACATGGTAATTCTATTTTTAGTTTTTTAAGGGAATTGTTCCTTTATTTGATATAGAAAAGAATATTTTAAAGGTTCATTCCCTAGAAAACACTTCTCCAATTTTAATTGCCATGGCAGATTGTCACGTTCTGCTATATTTATTTTTCAGGTGACAATGCTATTAGGATACTGTCACCCTGTGCACTTTTGGGGGGTATACTGCATTGTGGGATGATTGAAAGCTCTGGGTATCAGTGATTCTATCAAGTCTGGTTGCCTTTCTACCTTCTCAAAATTCACTGAGAAGAGACTTTGATTCTGGAATAATATTATGAAGACTTTCATAACTCTTCATCAGCTCTCTGTTTTATGGACTTGTCTTCTTAATGTAATTTACAGTACTTGATGGTTAATTCTTTTCTCCATGCTTACAAAAAGATTTTATTAAAGGTTTTCTAATAAAGATGAAGGTCTTTAGCACACAGTCTCATTATAATCCCTTTTATCTATAGTCAAGAGCCTCTTCTTTGGTCCTATCCTTTGTCTCTCTTTAAACTTTTCCCCATTCCTTCTCCTGAATGGAGCTAGCGCCACCCCTGATTACTATAAAATGCAAGTGCTTGTGGCTTTCTCACTTATAATATCTATAATATGAGAAGGAATTGTCATGGCAAAAATCCAGGAGTAGAGCTTGCACGTTTTGGTGTTAGTTATATGTTCTGTGCATTTGGGTAAATTCCAATTGTGTTCTTGGCTTCTCTAACTTTTATGGTTACAAGAAGGAGAATAATCCTCAATTTCTTTATCTTTTCTCTTTTTCCACAATATATTATGTGCCTATGCATATTCCCTTGAATTCCCTGATTTAACATATTCCCTTTCCTCTAACCTTATACAATTCCCTCCTCTGATATAATAGATCCTCTTGTAATCAATACTAACTCCAGTAAAGTAAATGATTCCTCAGGCATAGGTGAGAACAGTGTTCTATAAATGAAACAAAAGTTCAGTTTTTCCTCTGATGTCATTTTTATTCTGAAAACCTTTTTATTGTAAAAATAGCTGTAATTAAAATCAGCTTTCATTTATACATATAAGAAACAAGGTTAATTAAATGTATTCCACATTAAGAATAATGAATCAGTTGAGAGGAAAATCCATTTTCTTTATAGCACTCTCAGTAAGTGCTATGATTAGTATTTTAAATACTTTCATATTCTCTTTTTTTTTTTCGGTACGCGGGCCTCTCACTGTTGTGGCCTCTCCCGCTACGGAGCACAGGCTCCGGACGCGCAGGCTCAGCGGCCATGGCTCACGGGCCCAGCCACTCCGCGGCATGTGGGATCTACCCGGACCGGGGCATGAACCCGCATCCCCTGCATCAGCAGGTGGACTCTCAACCACTGCACCACCAGGGAAGCCCCATATTCTCTTTTATATCAAAGAGAAAAATGTAAATAACATTTTTTAAAAAGCAAGGGTTACATTATCAAGAAAGTTAAAAGACAACCCACAGGATGGGAGAAAATACGTACAAATCACATGTATGATAAGGGTTATAGATCCCCAAATATATAAAGGTCTCCTAAAACTAAGCAACAAAAAAAGAACTCAATTTTAAAAATGGACAAAAGACTTGAATAGACATTTCTCCAAAGAAGACATATAGATGGCCAATAAACATAGGAAAAGATGCTCAACATCATCTTAGTCATTAGGGAAATGCAAATCAAAGCCACACTGAGATACCACTTCATACTCAGTAGAATGGCTATTATAATAATTTTGAAAATACAGAAAATAACAAGTATTGGCAAGGATGTAGAGAAAATAAAAAACCTTGTACAATGCTGATGGAAATATAAAATGTTACAACTACTGTGGAAAATGGTTTGGTGTTTTTCAAAAAGTTGAACATAGAATTACCATATGATCCAGCAATTCTACCTTGAGGTATATACTCCAAAAAATTGACAGAAGGGACTAAAACAGATATTTGTATGCCAGTGTTCATTGCAGACATTAACAAAAGCCAAAGGGTAAAAACGCCCCAGATGTCCATCAACAGATGAATGGATAACCAAAATGTGATATATATATATATATATATATATATATAGTATGATTGCACTTATATGAAATTTTCTAGAATAGGGAAATTCATAGAGACAGAAAGTAGATGAGAAATTAACAGAGTTTGGGGAAGAGAGGAAGAATGGAGGATTATTACTTAATGGCTACAGAGCTTCTATTTGGGCCATGAGAAAGTTTTGGAAATAGTGGTGATGGTTTTCCAACATTGTGAGTGTAATTAATGCCACTGAATTGTACACTTAAAAATGGTTAAAATGCCTAATTTTATGTTATATATTTTTTACCACAATTTAAAAATTCAAAAAGACTTCCCAAAAAGGCAAGTTTAATTTAAGGATGTGTTTCATTTATGGTGTGCTTGTAAAATCAGTGGTTGCAGTTGTTATTAATTCCAAAGAAATCTCCTAAAAGTTTGGTTCCTATAACCAGCTTTACCTTGGTGTTAGGATATGAAAACTACCTCTGAGAATTTTTAAAAAATTATTTTCATAGTACACCCATGAATACAACCAAAAAATCCAGAATTGGCACTCTGATTTCCATTATAGGCAAATTTAAAACCATACATGATGAACTTGTTTTCACTGATCAGTTTCTATAAGAATGGCTCATATTCTTCCGCCGCTAAATAGTACTTAGCAAAACTATATGGCTCCAGAGAATATCATAATTTACATTAACAGGCTTAACTGAAGTAGAAGTTCAAGTAGAAGTTAGATGTTCTTTCTAAGTTCTAATAGAAAACATCAAGTTTGAAGTGGTACTTGGGGATTTTTATCTTAGAGGAGGCACAAACATTTAAAGGCTTGTTTTTAAGAGAATTTGAAACAGCAGCAATAATAGAAAGACAACTTAGGAATTACCTCAATTTCTTTTTCAGATCAGAGCACTATAATTCTGGAAAGCAAATATGTTATAGCTTTTGAAGATTCTTTGGGTTAGCACAATGAAAATCTGCAGGGCTTTATGAAATTTTAAAACTCTTTATCCTTGCTAGTTGATCAGACACAATACCTTTAAAGGTTTCTCATCCTTATTTTGCAAAGGAAAATGTTGAGAAATGTTAGGTTTGGATGCCCATTTTTCTGCATTTCTTCTGGTCCTGTGACCTTTTATTCACTTGGTCCTACAGGATCACGACAAGCCTTAGAAATAGGTTATTCCTTTCATTCCAATCCAACCTGCCTAATCACTGTTAGCACCTGCTTGATAAGTTTTAGCCAATCACTGAGGAGCAGAGTTCCCTTAGGAACACTAGACTAATTCAGATGCTTCTCCATAATGTATACTCTGAAGAGGATGAAAAAGATGGAGAAATGTTTAACTTAAGTACTAATAATTTTTGCCACCATGTTTTGCCACAGGAGAGATTGTGGGAAGTCTGCTGCTGCAATATCCTGAAGGTGTTCTTCAGCAGAGTAGGCTGCTTTACAGGGTTCATAGAGCCAAATTTGCTCCCTGCTTCTATCAACCATAAGGGACCTTTTTTATATGACATTTCTCATTTCATGTACTGATTTCATCCCTGAGTTTTATTATTTTTCTTATCTTTAGTTTACACACCATTTTGATCATCCCAGGTATTAATTGTATTTTAGCCTTTTGAAGTGTTTTGTTTATGCTACCTTAAACCATTTTTGGAAACAGGGAAGGAAGGTTTTTGTTTATAAAACAAAAATAGCTACACTTGTCAAATACTTACTGTGTGTTAAAACTCATTAAGCATTTTACGTGCATCAATACATTGAATCCTTTCAACACTACCATGACAGGTTACTAGTGTTATCTCCACTTTTCAGAAGAGGAAACTGAGGCACAGAAAAGGGTGAGGTACATAGCCTTTATATGATGGAGTTAGGAATCCTGGCTCCACAGCTCATGCTCTACCATTACGTCATATTGCTTTGTCTAGTATATTGAAAATCTCTTCCTATATCATTATTACCACATGGCTAATTGAATTCTCATTAATTTTATTAATTGTAGTGCACCCTCTTTTATTTATTCACCAAATATTTGTCCAGAGCCTGTTTGTATCAGTTGCTTCCAAAGTTGTTGGAAGTAGTGAGGTGTGAGAGAGATTTTTCTAGCGGGTAAATGAATTAAATCTTCAGAGAAAGGTTTGCTATGAAGCTAATGAAACTTAAGGTTCATCTGCATGGGAGCTTTCCAAAATCCTGGGAATGGGCCCGAGCCCAAGTTCACATTGTCAAAAGTTTTCATAAATTTTAAAAAAATTACATATTGTAACAGCAGTCAGTCAAGATTGCTATCTCTTACCAAACCTACTTAACTCTCTGCACACTTCTAGTAGCAGGTAGCATTAGAATGGCCAGAGTTATTTGGGGGATCTAACTAAAGGGAAGTTGAGTTGAGAACACATTTACTTTGAGTTTTATGTAATATATTTATGAAGCTTGCAGTCACTTTCTTACAGGATTAAGTTATTATCCCACTGTAGGGATAATTTCCAGGATAAATTTTGAGTAGAAGCAGTGAATTATAGGCTTTTGGATTGTTTAATAACCCAATTAATGAAGAGGAATACGTCGTTTGAAAACATTGGGAAAATATTTTAATATTTTAATTTGATATGAGTACTGAAACTGGTGAAGATAACATAATTCTAGGATAAATTGATTAATGGGTATCACTAAGTCAATGAATATGTTAGGTTAGACTCTAGACAGGAAAACAAGAAATGCTCTGAGATCGTAGAGCACACACAACAAAGACACTAATAAAGGTTTTTCCACATATGACAACAACTTAAAAAATATAGATGACACTGCCAAAATCAAATTGTGAAGCTAAAATAAACTATTTTAAGTTACTTAAAAAAAATCCTAATCAATCATGTTAGAGGAAGGTCTGAATTAGTTTTTTTACTTACCATAGAAAAATTATAAAACCATTATCATCTCAAGAGGTGTTTAAAGAGTGTGCAGCCAAAAATGTAGGAAACATCTATTTTAACAGCATGTTAGGCAGTTAATGAATAAAAATATTATGCTATATTGCTTGATTTCATCATGTTTCTGGTATTTGTAACTATCTTAATATTTATAATTTGTTGTGACTTTTCTCATTCTAAATAAATATTTACTTCTGTATCTTATTTTGTATTCATAGTACTGTATATTTTTCTTACAGAGGGCCCTCAATATATATAAACCTCACAAAACTTGGATGTATTCTTGAATATCTGCATAGTATTTTCAATTTACAAAGTATTTTCACATTTGATTTTCATAATTATTATACCTATTTTTCTGGATGTGGAAAAGAAGCTTCAACGGCTTCAGTGAATTGCTCATATTCACTGAGGTCTAAAGCTCAATATCCAGATCTCAGGCCTAGTTTGCTGGATTCTACTGTTCTCTCCCCTATACCTCATTGCATTCCATATCTAAGATTTGTTATTAAAGCAAAATCTCCTGTAAATATATGACTAAATGAAAGCAACACTAGATTTTAATGGATTGGCATGACCTTGTAAGGAAATCTTATTTGAACTCCCGTAAAGCTGTAAAGATCATCTCAATGAGCACTTAATAAAGCAGTCTAAACTTAGACTTCACAAGTCTGGGGTTTGTGAACATTCAGGCATGTGAAAAAGGGGCTTTCTTGTTAAGCACATAAGTGTCCACAAAGGTAAAAGGGAATGTGTAAGGAACAGAACAAGCTGTTTTCAAGCACTTTGTTTTATTTTTATATGACAGAGTTTCCTTTGACCCATTATTTTCAGTAGGCTTAACTGAATGCATTAGGTTTTAGAGAGATGATGACATACCAGACTGAATGATGTGTATAGTCTTCAAGCTATAAAAATTTTTGAATATACATAGTGCTTCTCACTGGTTGTTGTGTCTCCAAATCTATCAGGTCATCACAATAACCTGGGAGGTCTTATTACTCACATAGTCCTTATTGTATACTAGGCACTAAGGCACTTTATTGAATACCAGGCACTAAGTTTTTTTCATATGTTAACCCAAGTTATAGTCACATTAACCTTATGAGACTGGCATTATTATGATCATTCCCAGATACAAATTGAGGCATAGAAAGGTTAAGTAACTTGTTCAAGGCTATGCAGCTGATTAAATAGACTCAAACCAAGACTTTGCTGCCTGAGCCCTTAACCAGGCACTATACTACTCTCTTTATCATATCTGTGAGAGGTTTAATGCTGTTTGCCACATTTTACTTGGATGTATTTATTCAGCATGAAGGCTGCAGCCATAGGTATGTTCTATACGCAGTTGGTTCCTTTTCTTTATCTTTATTTCTGCTAAATTTAGAAATTCTTTCATCATAATTATAAGTTCTTGGAAATGGCAGCAACTGTTTGTTGGCACTGTCACACAGTTCCAGATTTTCAGACTGCGTGTTGATCCAGAAATATGAAGAAATTTTCCACTGAAACTTATTTTGAGATTTCTGAAAGATGCTGCATAGGCAAGGTTAATACACACCAACCCTAAAAGCTTCAACTTGGGAGATATAGCCAATGGTTTTCCAATTTACTCTTTAGGTAGTATTCAGCATTGAAAGTATAACCCAGTTTCTATTGCAGGATTTGGATTTTGTTTTTAAAAAGTCAGATTTCTTCCTATGGCAAACATTGGACTCTTGGCAGTCAAGTTGTTTGCCCCACCACTTAGTCTTCTTAAGAAATCCTGATATCCCCAATCTCAATATCAAAATTGAGCCATTTTTTCTACAAGGTGATAAATTAGGCTGTTCAAGATACAGGATATATATTTGAGACACATAGCTTGAGCAAGCCACTGGGAATAACAGAAACCATCTTTTCTGGTGTTATGAAATTATGAAGAAATGCTTTTGTCCATCTTTTCAAAACCTCATGTGAGCACCTGTTCTTTCAACAGCTTGCATTCTTTTTATCCAATTCACTTTATTTTAATTTTTATAAGTAAATATGTATTTTTAATTGAGATATAGTTGATGTACAATATTATATAAGTTATAGGCATACAACATAGTGATTCACAATTTTTAAAGGTTATGTTCCATTTATAGTTATTATAAAATATTGGCTATATTCCCTGTGTTGTATAATATATCCTTGTAGCTTATTTATTTTATACATCATAGTTTGTACCTCTTAATCCCCTCCCCTTATATTGTCCCTCCTTCCATTCCTTTCCCCACTGTTAACCACTAGTTTGTTCTCAATATCTGTGAGTCTGCTTCCTTTTTGTTATATTCACTAGATTGTTTTATTTTTAGATTCCACATATAAGTAATATCATACAGTATTTGTCTTTCTCTGTATGATTTATTTCACTCAATATAATACCCTCCAAGTCCATCCATGCTGTTGGGAATGGCAAAATTTCATTCTCTTTTTATGACAGTAATATTCTATTGCATATATATACCACATCTTCTTTATCCATTCATCTGTTGATGCACACTTAGGTTGCCTCCATAGCTTGGCAATTGTAAATAATGCTGCTATGTACATTGGGGTGCATGTATCTTTTTTAATTAATGTTTTTGTATTTTTTGGATATATACCCAGGAGTAGAATTACTGGGTCATATGGTAGTTCTGTTTTTAGTTTTGTATGAGAAAACTCCATACTGTTTTCCACAGTGGCTGCACCAGTTTACTTTCCTACCGACAGTGCAGGAAGGTTCCCTTTTTTTCCACATTCTCACCAACATTTATTTGATGGTAGCCATTCTGGCCTTTTTACTTTTATATAAATTTATTTATTTTTATTCATTTATTTTTGGCTGTGTTGGGTCTTCGTTGCTGTGCACGGGATTTCTCTAGTTGTGGCGAGTGGGGGCATCTTTTTGGTGCAGTGTGCGAGCTTCTCATTGCAGTGGATTCTCTTGTTGCGGAGCACAGGCTCTAGGTGTGCAGGCTTCAGCAGTTGTGGCTCATAGGTTCTAGAGCACAGGCTCAGTAGTTGTGGCTCACTGGCTTAGTTGCTCCGCGGCATGTGGGATCTTCCCAGACCAGGGCTCAAACCCATGTCCCCCGCATTGGCAGGTGGATTCTTAACCACTGTGCCACCAGGGAACCCCAATTCTGGTCTTTTTAATGATAGGCATTCTGACAGGTGTGAGGTGATATCTCATTTGGTTTTAATTTGCATTTCTCTGATGATTAACAATGTTGAGCACTTTTTCATGTGCCTATTGGTCATCTGTATGTCTTCTTTGGAAAAATGTCTATTCAGGTCTCTTGCTCAATTGTTAAGTAGGGTGGGGTTTTTTTGTTTATTTTTGTTTGTTTGTTTTTTACTGTTGAGTGGTATGAGCTATTTGTATGTTTTGGGTACTAACTCATTATCAGTCATATCACTAGCAAGTATTTTCTCCCATTCAGTAGGCTGTATTTTCATTTTGCTGATAGTTTCCTTTGCTGTGCAAAAGCTTTTAAGTCTAATTAGGTCCCATTTGTTTATTTTTGCTCCTATTTCCTTTGCTTTAGGAGACAGATCTAAAAAAATAGTGCTGCCACTTATGTCAGAGTGTTCTGCCTATGTTTTCCTCTAGGAGTTTTATGATTTCCAGTCTTACATTTAAGTCTCTAATCCATTTTGAGTTTATTTTTGTATATGGTGTGAGAAAATGTTCTAATTTTACTATTTTACATGTAGCTGTTTAGTTTTCCCAGTAACACTTATTGAAGAAACTTCCTTTTCTTCATTGTATATTCTTGCCTCCTTTGTTGTAGACTAATTGACCATAAATGTGTGGGTTTATTTCTGGCCTCCCTATTCTGCTTCATTGATCTATGTGTCTGCTTTTGTGCCAGTACCATACTGTTTTGATTACTGTAGCTTTGTGGTATAGTCTTAAGTCAGGGAGCATGATTCCTCCCAGTCTTCTTTCTCAAGATTGTTTTGGCTATTCAAGTTCTTTTGTGTTTCCATTCAGAATTTTAAATTATTTGATCTAGTTCTCAAAAGCTATTCTTTAGTGGGGAAAGTAGCCCTGTTCTCTCTGCCAGTTTCTCTGTACAGTTCACTGAGAAGTTTGTACCAGTGAAGTCCTTCCTCACCTCCCACTGCCCTTTTCTTCACCCCACCTCACCCCAAAACTCCCTCTCCCTCTGCCTTGCTTTATTCATATCGATGGTATTTATCATCGTCTAAAATATTAAGTTGAACTGTATGAAAGTATCATTTCTGTAGGGCAAAAACTGTCAAATATCAACTATCTAATTCATTTATTTATTGGTTTATTGTCTGCTTCCCTTCACCCACCCACACCCACACCAAAATGAGATAGGATATTTTGTCTGCTTTCATCACTGATGTATTCCCAGTCCCCCAAATCATTGACTTTCAGATAAAATAAAAATATGAGTTAATTAGACCATATTTGAAATTTGAATCATTTCCTTCAATACTGAGTCAGGCTGAGAAGGTAGGTTGTTGACTGCCAACAGTTCTCTATGAATAAGGAAGTATGTGGCCTGGCATTTGGGTGAAATTTCTTTTATTTGTCCAGCAATACTCCTCCATCCTGTACATACACACACACACACAGCTTGCGCTATCTGTCCTGATTCAAGTGTACATCTTACAATGAGCATGTCTCAGCACTTGCTCCTCTACATTGTATGTAACTGATATTAAATGGCATCCAATATTATTATTTGATAAAGGAATTTTACATAGAGGTCATTCTACTTTCTGTTGAATGTGATACTTGTTAACTTTGTAGCTAATTTAACAAGCATCTCACTAATAACAACATTAACCCCTTTTTCCTATGAGGAGTACAACTATGAATGATGCCTATGGTTTTGGTCACATCTCTCCAAGTTGATTAACAAAGTTAATTAACAAAGTTAACAAAAGTTGATAACAAAGTTAATCAATTTCATGTTGGAAATATTATGCATTCATTCTGGTAAAATGTAATTGGTTTACTAGAAAGGTCACTGTGCTGTGTTTGAAAGTGAGAGTGCTTCTTTACCTTGTTATTATTTCACATAATCTTGCAGCATAAAATACATGGAGGGAAAGA
>NW_006793735.1:194515-198116 GCF_000442215.2 Lipotes vexillifer
AGATCTCTTGATCAACAAAGTCTACTTTTCAGATGTTTGTAGTTGTGTTTTCATTTGCAAGAAATCATTATACCCATAGAATTTTTGTCAGAACACACACACATTTAATTTTCACATTTGCACTGGAATACTGTTCATATATGATGATAGTTTGAACTGAAACCTTTCTGTTACCCTTTTTGTCATTACTTTTATGCTTTTCTGAATTACTTTAAGTCACTGATCTATTTTTGTAGATACAACACAACACTATGATAACAACTTAAAATGCCAGCTTTATGCAAAAGATGTGAAAATTCATTAGCTGAGACTAATTCACCTTGTTAACCTGTAGCTATCCTTGCTTCTCTTGAACATCACTTAAGGAAATAATGATGATTAAGAAGCAACAATATTTGGGGGATGGTAATAATTAATCTTGCATTTGACATTTATGAAATGGAGGTGAACAAAACTAACTAATTACTTTTTCTTCTGAAACTGCCAGACCACCAGTGGACTACTTGATAATATGCAGGCAGTAGTGTGCTGGTAATTGTTTAACAGCAGGCTCTGTGGGGAGGAGGGGCCCTGATTTGTAGCATTTGCCAAATTTTGTCGTATAAATACTGCCAGCTATGACCAATTTCAAGCTACTATTAGCTTTCAAAATTCCTGAATACTTAACAGTTGGTTCTCACAAAGTCAAAGTTAGCCTGTTCTAGCATCTATTGCAGAGGTCATGCGCCCATCTTGAAAAACCCTGATCAAAGAGAGAAAAGTAGTAACCACTCTGAATTAAAAACCAAGGCTTAAATTGTAAGACTTCCTTTACTTCAGTTTTTTTCTTGTGGCTTAGAACTGGCTTATTAGATGCAGCTAATTATAATTCTGCAGAGATCCTAGTTTTGAAACCAAAGGAAAACTTTATATTTTTAGCTTGATTTTATTAAATTTGTGAATTTAAATTGGAAAATGACTAGAACTTGAATACTTAAACAAAAATGAGCCACAAATTTATTTAAATCTGTGAAAAATCAGTATGTAGTGAGTTGAATTGTACCCCTCAAAAAATATATGTTCAACTCCTGACCTGTCTCCCCCATACCTATAAATGTGACTGTATTTAGAAATAGGGTTTTACAGAGGTAATCAAAAATCTCAAGATGACATGATATGGATTTAGAATTGGTCCTAAATCCAATGAGTGATGTCCTTATAAGAGAAAGGACACAGAAACACAGACACTGTGAGGGGCAGAGCATGTGAAGACAAAGGCAAAGATTGGAGTTTTGCTGCCGGAAACCAAGGAACACCAGGAACCACCAAAAGCTGGAAGTGGCAAAGAAGGCCTCTCCAGGGAACATGGCCATGCCGGATCCTTGATTTCAGACTTCTAGTCTCCAGAACTGTGAGAGAATAAATTTTTGTTCTTTTAAGACACCAAGTAATTTTTTACAGCAGCCCAAGGAGACTGGCACACAGCATATCAAATTAGTAGTAAAAAAAAAAAGGAAAAATACTGTTTGGCTAGTTTGTTTGTAACTGAGTTACACAAAAGTTCAATTTATTTATTTATTTATTTATTTATTTTTACTCCACATAAGAGCTCTATTTCTACCACTATTAATTTAAATGTAAAATTACTATTTATTGATGAAAAGTAATTAAGCATTAAATAGAATTTCTTGTAACCCTTAAGACTTCCTGTTACTATTAAGATCATTGCTGTAAGTACCATAACTAACTCTAACTAATGAGTATCATACCTAGTTTATTTAGGAAACTGACATTCACAATATCAAATAAATGCCTAAAGACATTAAGCAGGTAATGTAAATGAGTGAATTTGGATAAATCTGGTGTGCAATAGTGTATGAAGGGGCCTCTGGGAACTGGAGTATTCATGCTGCCCATGAAAGAGTACTCAGCTATTTAATTCTAGCTTCTTGTTGCCAGTGGAAATATGAGTTGCCAGATCCCCAGATTTTTCTAAGAAGAAGCCAGGAGTCCAGATTTTTATGTGATATTCCCGAAATTTTAAATTTTATCTGAAAAAGTTTTTAAAAAAGGAAAGGAAAAGAGATGGAAAGAAGAGAAAAAGACTAGAGACTAGTTGTCTGCTTTGGGACAAATCTGTGACCTCTTCTTTATACAATAACTTGTGTGTTTAAAAATTTCAGTAAACTTAATTTTGGCAACTGGAGTTTTTTGAATGTCATCAATTAGCAATGCCTCACAATAGAATAGATTGAAAATTCTCTGTCATTTTTTTTAATTGAAGTATAGTTGATTTACAATGTTGTGTTAGTTTCAGGTGTACAGCAAAGTGATTTAGTTAAATATATATATATATATATATATATATACTTTTTCAGATTCTTTTCCCTTATAGGTTATTACAAAATATTGAGTATAGTTCCATGGGCTATACAATAGTCCTTGTTGGTTATCTGTTTTTCATATAGTAGTGTGTATATGTTAATCCCAAACTCCTAATTTATCCCTCCCACACCTTTCCCCTTTGGCAATCATAAGTTTGTTTTTTATATCTGTGAGTCTATTTCTGTTTTGTATATAAGTTCTTTTATATCATTTTTTTAGATCCTACATATCAGCAATATCATATGATATTTGTCTTTCTCTGTCTGGCTTACTTCACTTAGTATGAAGTAGGTCCATCCATGTTGCTGCAAATGACATTATTTCATTCTTTTTTTTATGGCTAATATTCCATTGTTTTATATATATATATATATGTGTGTGTGTGTGTGTGTGTGTGTGTGTGTGTGTGTTTGTGTGTGTATGTGTGTGTGCATATACACCACACCTTAACTACTAGAGCTCATCAGTGAATTTGGTAAAGTCACAGGATACAAAATTATTACACAGAAGTCTGTTGCATTTCTATACACTAACAGTGAAAGATTAGAAAGAGAAATTAAGCAAACAATCCCATTTACCATCACTTCAAATACCTAGGAATAAACCTACCTAAGGAGGCAAAAGACCTGTTATCCAAAAACTATAATATGCCAAAGAAAGAAATCGAAGATGACACAAACATGGAAAGACATACCGTGTTCTCGGATTGGAAGAATCAATAATGTCAAAATGACTACACTACCCAAGGCAATCTGCAGATTCAATGCAATCCTTTTCAAATTACCAATGGCATTTTTCACAGAACTAGAACAAATTCTCTGTCCTTTACCTTCTTATTAAAGTAGCTAGAATAGTCAATGATCTGTGAAGAGAGGAAAATCTTAAGTGTCTGGGGAACTCATTTTCTAAAACAATTTTGAAAATCTTTTGTACTGCAAAACAATATCTAATTTATTTTATAAATTTGGCTTTCCATATATAGCATTTTAAGAGACCAGACTGATGTTTCAGTAACAAAATTTTTTTTTTTTTTTTTTTTTTTTTCGGTACGGGGGCCCCTCACTGTTGTGGCCTCTCCCTTGTGGAGCACAGGCTCCAGACGCGCAGGCTCAGCGGCCATGGCTCACGGGCCCAGCCGCTCCACGGCATGTGGGATCTTCCGAGAGGAGGGCACGAACCCGTGTCCCCTGCATCGGCAGGGGGGGGAGGTAGCTCGATGAGCTCAACGAGGGCGAGC
>NW_006793735.1:198139-256680 GCF_000442215.2 Lipotes vexillifer
TTCGGTACGCGGGCCTCTCCCTGTTGTGGCCTCTCCCATTGCGGAGCACAGGCTCCGGATGCGCAGGCTCAGCGGCCATGGTTCACGGGCCCAGCCGCTCCGCGGCACGTGGGATCTTCCCGGACTGGGGCACGAACCCGTATCTCTTGCATCGGCAGGTGGACTCTGAACCACTGCGCCACCAGGGAAGCCCAAAATTGTTATTTTTTGAATGATTGTGTCCTCTTATCTCCTGCTTGAAGCCTATAAATTTCAGAACTAGTTTTTGTGTCTTAAAAACTCTAACCATCTCTGTTGAAAGTTCATTTTCTCAATTTTAAATCTACATTTGGGACATGTATTTTTAGCTGTGAGGATAAAGATGAATGGTTTGCTCTGCTGGTGTCATGCTGTCTTTAAATTTTATGAAAAGAAGGAATTAGGAACAACTTCTGGACAATGTACTGCAGCACATAGCAACAGAGGTTAATTGATTTTGATTCTTTATTGCTACCTACTGTGAGTTTACAATGGATGAGTGACAGTTTACATTATCTAGAGGCATAGCCCTCAGCAGAGGACTGAGGACACTGTCACAGGAGCTGTAGGTCAGTGCTCTGGGTGCAGAGGCTTTGAGACAGTGCATAGAAGTGGGTCCAAAAAGGCCTGGCTGCAAAGGGAGCAAACCAATGAGGCATGACATCATACAGGTAAATGAGAGAAAGTTTGGCCATTTCTACAAAGCACCATTACTGATCAAAAATGATGAAGGCAAGACAGCTGTGCCTCATGGAGCAAGAGAGTAGGGTTTACAGCGAGGTTTAGTTTAAAAGTATTTAAATAAATATAGCCAATTGGGAGAAATATTAAATATATATTTAATAAATTTAAATAAATATAACTATAAGGAGAAATTATGCCTAATTATTTGGAGTTCTCTGAGGAAGGAAATGGATTTATGGAAAATGAATTATAGGATTGGGAGGTGAGTGACAAATGTTTGCTATAGAGAGATGGCTTAAGCCAAAAATCCAAAGGAAGGATTAGTGAATATTTTTCTGCATAGAAAAAGATATAGTAAGGTTTCTTCCTGAGAAAACTCATATTATTCAACATTTTCAAATTAGGAGATAAAAATCAACCTAAAGGAGGAGGACTATGTAAATATCCATTTTGCATTTGACTATGTCTTATTTATGACTTGAATAGCCTGGTCAATTGATACATATCCTAACATATTTGTGTGGGCAAAAAAAAAGCAGATTAATTTCTTCTACTTTTACTATGCCAGTTTATTTTTTAATTGTTAGCAAAATATATGTGTGCATAGTCTGAAAATGCAATAGTACTAAGAAACTTACAACAACAGCAGTTCTTGATTCAACCTTTCCTTTCTCTCTGATCCTGCTTAAGAGGCAGCCATCTTCTATGCATATATCTGTGTTCCTCTAGCTTTACTTTAATACATTTAAATAATGTAATTACTCTGGGATTCTTGATTGATCAGTTTTAGACATTATCAGTGTTATACATAATAATGTAGATGCAGGCTTCTGTGTTGCTTACCACACACTCCCCTTTTCTTTTGTTTCTCTAATAGAAGTTGTCCTAACTCTTGAGTAAAGCAATTATCTATTTGCATCTGGGATATTATATACAAGTCTAGTAAATGGACCTCAAGAAAAGAACTAAAATGATTAGAAGGGTAGAGGTATGCTGCTTGTAGGATGACCAAAAAGAGAGGACAGATCACAGCTAATACTGGACATGATTAATATCTAAAATATATATAAGGGGAATCCCACCAGATATGGGCACCTGAGCACTGGTCTGAGCCTAAGCTGCCTCCTGAAGAGGCATATGGCTGCAGGTGCAGTTTCCTGGTGCCAGTACATGCATGGTGGCTCTGGATGGTGCAGCTGACTGTGGGATTTTCTCTTTAGATGATGTCATCTGCAGTCATCCTGAAAGTGTGAGGTGATATCTTTGTGGTTTTGATTTGCATTCCCATGATGATTAGTGATAAAACATGTTGCAGAGAGGAGAAAAGATGGCAGAGTAGAAATACATGAGCTCATTCCTTCTTATGGAAACACCAAAATCTCAACTAACTGCTGAATAACCACCAACAAAAAAATGCTGGAACCTACCAAAAAAGATACCCTACATCCAAAGACAAAGAAGAAGCCACAATGAGATGGTAGGAAGGGCACAGTCACAATATAATCAAATCCCATAACACTGGGTGGGTGACCCACAAACTGGAAAATAATTATACCACAGAAGTTCTCCCATAGGAGTAAAAGTTCTGAACCCCATATCAGGCTTCCCAGACTAGGGGTCTGGCAATGGGAGGAGGAGCCTCCAGAGAATCTGGCTTTGAAGGCAAGTGGGGTTTGATTACAAGAATTCCACAGGACTGGGGGAAACAGGAACTCCACCATTGGAGGGTTCTTATCAGGTCTCATGTGCACCAGGACCCAGGAAAATAGCAGTGACCTCATAAGAGACGGGGCCAGAATTACTGCTGGTATTGGAGAGTCTCCTGTGGAGGTGGCAGTGGCTGTGGCTGACTTCAGGGACGAAGACACTGAGGAGTACTCAGTGGCATGAGCCCTCTTGGAGGCTGCCATTTTCCCACTAATACCTGTCCCTACCCAGTAGCCTATAGGCTCCAGTTCTGGGACGCCTCATGCCAAACAACCAACAGGGCAGGAACACACCCCCACCCATCAGCAGACAGGCTGCTTAAAGTCTTCCTGAATAAAAAACCTACCAGATAAACAACCTCCTGACACAGCCCTTCCCACCAGAGGGACAAGACCCAGCTCCACCCACCAGTGGGCAGGTACCAGTCCCTCCCATGAGGAAGCCTGCACAAGCTTCTGAGGCAGCCTCATCCACCAGGGGGCACACAGCAGAAGAAAGAACTACAACCCTGCAGCTTGTGGACCAGAAACCACAATCACAGAAATTTAGATAAAATGAGATGGCAGAGGAATATGTCCCATATGAAGGAACAAGATAAAACCCCAGAAGAATAACTAAGTGAAGTGGAGATAGGCAATCTACCTGAAAAATAATTCAGAGTAATGATAGTAAGGATGATCCAAGATATCGGAAAAAGAACAGAGGCAGAGATCAAGAAGATACAAGAAATTTTTAACAAAGACCTAGAAGAACTAAAGAACAAACAGAGATGAATAATACAATAACTGAAATGAAAAATACACTAGAAGGAATGAATAGCAGAATAACTGAGACAGAGGAGTGAATAAATGACCTGGAAGACAAAATGGTGGAAATCACTGCTGCAGAACAGAATAAAGAAAAAAGAATAAAAAGAAATGAGGATAGTATAAGAGACGTCTGAGACAATATTAAATGCACCAACATTTGCATTATAGTGGTCCCAGAAGGAGGTGAGAGAGAGAAAAGACCTGAGAAAATATTTAAAGAGATAATAGCTGAAAATTTCCCTAACATGGGAAAGAAAACAGTCACCCAAGTCCAGGAAGTGTAGAGAGTCCCAAGCAGGATAAACCCAAGGAGGAACAAACACACTGAGACATATAGTAGTCAAACTGACAAAAATTAAAGACAAACATATTAAAAGCAACAAGGCAAAAGCAACAAATAATGTACAAGGAAAACCCCATAAGGTTATCAGCTGATTTTTCAGCAGAAATTCTGCAGGCCAGAAGGGAGTGGCATGGTGTATTTAAAGTGATGAAAGGGAAAAACCTACAACCAACAATACTCTACCCAAGAAGTCTCTTATTCAAATTTGATGGAAAAATCAAAAGCTTTACAGGCAAGTGAAAGCTAAAAGAATTCAGCACCACCAGACCAGGTTTGAAACAAATGCTGAAGGCATTCTGCTAGGCAGAAAAGAAAAGGCCACAACTAGAAATAAGAAAATTACAACTGGAAAAGCTCATCAGTAAAGGCAAACATACAGTAAAGGTAGGAAATCATCTGTACACAAATATGATATCAAAACTAGCAATTGTTAAGAAGAGGAAAGCACAAATGCAGGATATTGGAAATGCATTTGAAACTAAAAGACCAGCAACTTAAAACAATCTTGTTTATATATATAGATGGCTATATCAAAACCTTATGGTAAATGCAAACTAAAAATCTGCAATAGATATACACACAAAAAAGGAAAAGGAATACAAACACAACACTAAAGTTAGTCATCAACTCACAAGAGAAGAGAACAAAAGAGGAAGGAAAGAAAAAAGACCAACAAAAACAAATCCAAAACAATTAACAAAATGGCAAGAAGAACATACATATCGAAAATTACCTTAAATGTAAACAGATTAAATGTTCTGGCCAAAAGACATACACTGACTGAATGGATACAAAAACAAGGCCCATATATATGCTGTCTACACGACACCTACTTCAGATTTAGGGACACATACAGACTGAAAATTAGGGGAAGGAAAAAGGTATTCCATACAAATGGAAATCAAAAGAAAGCTGGAGTAGCAATACTCATATAAGACAAAATAGACCTTAAAATAAAGACTGTTACAAGAGACAAATAAGGACACTACATAATGATTAAGGGATCAATCCAAGAAGAAGATATAACAATTGTAATATATATGCACCCAACATAGGATCACCTCAATGTATAAGGCAATACTAACAGCCATAAAAGGAGAAATTGACAGTAACACAATAATAGTAAGGGACTTTAACACCCCACTTTCACCAATGGACAAGTCATCCAGACACAAAATAAATAAGGAAACACAAGCTTTAAATGACACAATAGACCAAATAGATTTAATTGATATGTATAAGATATTCCACCCAAAAGCGACAGAATACACTTTCTTCTCAAGTGCACATGGAACATTCTCCAGGATTGATTACATGCTGGGACACAAGGTGAACCTCGGTAAACTTACAAAAGTTGAAATCATATCAAGTATCTTTACTGTAAAAACTGTAAAAAACATGAACATCTGGAGGCTAAACAATATGCTACTAAACAACCAATAGATAAATTAAGAAATGAAAAAGGAAACCAAAAAATACCTAGAGACAAATGAAAATGAAAGCACGATGATCCAAAACCTACAGGACACAGCAAAAGCAGTTCTAAGGGGGAAGTTTATAGTAATACAAGCTTACCACGGGAAACAAGGAAAATCTCAAAAAACAACCTTACACCTAAAGCAACTAGAGAAAGAAGAACAAATAAAACCCAAATTTAGCAGAAGAAATCATAAAGATCAGAGCAGTAATAAATGAAATAGAGATGAAGAAACCAGTAGAAAATATCAATGAAACTGAAAACTGGTTCTTCGAAAAGATAAACAAAATTGATAAACCTTTATCCAGACTCATCAAGAAAAAGGAGAGGGCTCAAATCAATAAAATTAGAAATGAAAAAGAAGTTACAACAGACACCACAGAAATCCAAATATCAAAAGAAACTACTACAAGCAACTATATGCCAGTAAAATGGAAAACCTGGAAGAAATGGACAAATTCTTAGAAAGGTATAACCTCCCAAGACTGAACCAGGAAGAAATAGAAAATATGAACAGACCAATTACAAGTAATGAAATTGAAACTGTGATTAAAAATCTTCCAACAAACAATAGTCCAGGACCAGATGGCTTCATAGGTGAATTCCATTAAACATTTAGAGAAGAGCTAACACCCATCCTCCTCAAACTCTTCCAAAAATTGCGGAGGAAGGAACACTCCCAAACTCATTCTGCAAGGCCACCATCACACTGATACCAAAACGAGACAAAGATACTACAAAAAAAGAAAATTAGAGTCCATTATCACTGATGACCATAGACACAACAATCCTCAACAACATAGTAGCAATCCAAATCCAACAATACATTAAAAGTGTTGTACACCATGATCAAGTGGGATTTATCCCAGGGATACAAGGATTTTTCAATATCTGCAAAGCAATCAGTGTGATATACCACATTAACAAACTGAAGAATAAAAACCGTATGATCATCTCAATAGTTGCAGAAAAAGCTTTTGACAAAATCAAACACTCATTTATGATAAAAACTCTCCAGAAAGTGGGTATGGAGAGAACATATCTCAACATAATAAAGGCCATATATGACAAACGTAAAAGTAGCATCATATGCAATGGTGAAAAGCGGAAAGCATTTCCTCTAAGATGAGGAACAAAACAAGGATGTCCACTCTCGCCACTTTTATTCAACTAACCACAGCAGTCAGAGAAAAAAAGGAAATAAAGGGAATCCAAATTGGAAAAGAAGAAATAAAACTGTCACTGTTTGCAGATGACATGATACTATACATAGAAAATCCTAAACACGCTACCAGAATACTACTAGAGCTCATCAATGAATTCGGTAAAGTTGCAGGGTACAAAATTAATACACAGAAATCTGTTGCATTTCTATACACCAACAATGAAAGATAAGAAAGATAAGCTAAAGAAACAATCCCTTTTACCATTGCATCAAAAAGAATAAAATACCTAGGAATAAAACTACCTAAGGAGGCAAAAGACCTGTACTCTGAAAGCTATAAAACTCTGATGAAAGAAATCGAAGATGACACAAAAAGATGGAAAGATATACCATGTTCTTTGATTGGAAGAATCAATCTTGTCAAGGTGACTACACTACCCAAGGCAATCTACAGATTTAATGCAATCCCTATCAAATTACCAGTGGCATTTTTCACAGAACTAGAACAAAAAATCTTAAAACTTATATAGAGACACAAAAGACCCAAAAAAGCGAAAGCAATCTTTTTTTTTTTTTAAATTTTTTAACATATTTATTGGGGTATAATTGCTTTACAATGGTGTTAGTTTCTGCTTTATAACAGAGTGAATCAGTTATACATATACATATGTTCCCATATCTCTTCCCTCTCTGTCTCCCTCCCTCCCACCCTCCCTATCCCACCCCTCCAGACAGCCACAAAGAACCGAGCCGGTTTCCCTGTGCCATGCGGCTGCTTCCCACTGGCTATCTACCTTACGTTTGTTAGTATATATATGTCCATGTCTCTCTCTCGCCCTAACACACCTCACCCTTCCCCCTCCCCATATCCTCAAGTCTGTTCTCCAGTAGGTCTCTGTCTTTATTCCTGTTTTACCCCTAGGTTCTTCATAACATTTTTTTTTCTTAAATTCCATATATATGTGTTAGCATACGGTATTTGTCCTTCTCTTTCTGACTTACTTCACTCTGTATGACAGACTCTAGATCTATCCACCTCATTACAAATAGCTCAATTTCGTTTCTTTTTATGGCTGAGTAATATTCCATTGTATATATGTGCCACATCTTCTTTATCCATTCATCCGACGACGGGCACTTAGGTTGTTTCCATCTCCGGGCTATTGTAAATAGAGCTGCAATGAACATTTTGGTACATGACTCTTTCTGAATTCTGGTTTCCTCAGGGTATATACCTAGTAGTGGGATTGCTGGGTCATATGGTAGTTCTATTTGTAGTTTTTTAAGGAACCTCCATACTGTTCTCCATAGTGGCTGAACCAATTCACATTCCCACCAGCAGTGCAAGAGTGTTCCCTTTTCTCCACACCCTCTCCAGCATTTATTGTTTCTAGATTTTTTGATGATGGCCATTCTGACTGGTGTGAGATGATATCTCATTGTAGTTTTGATTTGCATTTCTCTAATGATTAATGATGTTGAGCATTCTTTCATGTGTTTGTTGGCAGTCTGTATATCTTCTTTGGAGAAATGTCTATTTAGGTCTTCTGCCCATTTTTGGATTGGGTTGTTTGTTTTTTTGTTATTGAGCTGCATGAGCTGCTTGTAAATTTTGGAGATTAATCCTTTGTCAGTTGCTTCATTTGCAAATATTTTCTCCCATTCTGAGCGTTGTCTTTTGGTCTTGTTTAAGGTTTCCTTTACTGTGCAAAAGCATTGAAGTTTCATTAGGTCCCATTTGTTTATTTTTGTTTTTATCTCCATTACTCTAGGAGATGGGTCAAGAAGGATCTTGCTGTGATTTATGTCGTAGAGTTTTCTGCCTATGTTTTCCTCTAAGAGTTTGATAGTTTCTGGCCTTACATTTAGGTCTTTAATCCATTTTGAGCTTATTTTTGTGTATGGTGTTAGGGAGTGATCTAATCTCATACTTTTACATGTACCTATCCAATTTTCCCAGCACCACTTATTGAAGAGGCTGTCCTTTCTCCACTGTATATTCCTGCCACCTTTATCAAAGATAAGGTGACCATATGTGCATGGGTTTATCTCTGGGCTTTCTATCCTATTCCATTGATCTATCTTTCTGTTTTTGTGCCAGTACCATACTGTCTTGATTACTGTAGCTTTGTAGTATAGTCTGAAGTCAGGCAGCCTGATTCCTCCAGCTCCATTTTTTGTTCTCAAGATTGCTTTGGCTATTCGGGGTCTTTTGTGTTTCCATACAAATTGTGAAATTTTTTGTTCTAGTTCTGTGAAAAATGCCAGTGGTAGTTTGATAGGGATTGCATTGAATCTATAGATTGCTTTGGGAAGTAGAGTCATTTTCACAATGTTGATTCTTCCAATCCAAGAACATGGTATATCTCTCCATCTGTTTGTATCATCTTTAATTTCTTTCATCAGTGTCTTATAATTTTCTGCATACAGGTCTTTTGTCTCCTTAGGTAGGTTTATTCCTAGATATTTTATTCTTTTTGTTGCAATGGTAAATGGGAGTGTTTTCTTGATTTCACTTTCAGATTTTTCATCATTAGTATATAGGAATGCCAGAGATTTCTGTGCATTAATTTTGTATCCTGCTACTTTACCAAATTCATTGATTAGCTCTAGTAGTTTTCTGGTAGCATCTTTAGGATTCTCTATGTATAGTATCATGTCATCTGCAAACAGTGACAGCTTTACTTCTTCTTTTCCGATTTGGATTCCTTTTATTTCCTTTTCTTCTCTGATTGCTGTGGCTAAAACTTCCAAAACTATGTTGAATAAGAGTGGTGAGAGTGGGCAACCTTGTCTTGTTCCTGACCTTAGTGGAAATGCTTTCAGTTTTTCGCCATTGAGGATGATGTTGGCTGTGGGCTTGTCATATACGGCCTTCATTATATTGAGGAAAGTTCCCTCTACACCTACTTTCTGGAGGGTTTTTATCATAAATGGGTGTTGAATTTTGTCAAAAACGTTCTCTGCATCTATTGAGATGATCATATGGTTTTTCTCCTTCAATTTATTCATATGGTTTATCACATTGATAGGTTTGTGTATATTGAAGAATCCTTGCATTCCTGGAATAAACCCCACTTGATCATGGTGTATGATCCTTTTAATGTGCTGTTGGATTCCGTTTGCTAGTATTTTGTTGAGGATTTTTGCATCTGTGTTCATCAGTGATATTGGCCTGTAGTTTTCTTTCTTTGTGACATCCTTGTCTGGTTTTGGTATCAGTGTGATGGTGGCCTCGTAGAATGAGTTGGGGAGTGTTCCTCCCTCTGCTATATTTTGGAAGAGTTTGAGAAGGATAGGTGTTAGCTCTTCTCTAAATGTTTGATAGAATTCGCCTGTGAAGCCATCTGGTCCTGGGCTTTTGTTTGTTGGAAGATTTTTAATCACAGTTTCAATTTCAGTGCTTGTGATTGGTCTGTTCATATTTTCTATTTCTTCCTGATTCAGTCTTGGTAGTTCATACATTTCTAAGAATTTGTCCATTTCTTCCAGATTGTCCATTTTATTGGCATAGAGTTACTTGTAGTAATCCCTCATTATCTTTTGTATTTCTGCAGCGTCAGTTGTTACTTCTCCTTTTTCATTTCTAATTCTATTGATTTGAGTCTTCTCCCTTTTTTTCTTGATGAGTCTGGCTAATGGTTTATCTATTTTGTTTATCTTCTCAAAGAACCAGCTTTTAGTTTTATTGATCTTTGCTATTGTTTCCTTCATTTCTTTTTCATTTATTTCTGATCTGATTTTTATGATTTCTTTCCTTCTGCTAACTCTGGGGTTTTTTTGTTCTTCTTTCTCTAATTGCTTGAGGTGCAAGGTTAGGTTGTTTATTCGAGATGTTTCCTGCTTCTTAAGGTGGGCTTGTATTGCTATAAACTTCCCTCTTAGAACTGCTTTTGCTGCATCCCATAGGTTTTGGGTCGTTGTATCTCCATTGTCATTTGTTTCTAGGTATTTTTTAATTTCCTCTTTGATTTCTTCAGTGATCACTTCGTTATTAAGTAGTGTATTGTTTAGCCTCCATGTGTTTGTATTTTTTACAGCTCTTTTCCTATAATTGATATCTAGTCTCATGGCGTTGTGGTCGGAAAAGATACTTGATACAATTTCAATTTTCTTAAATTTACCAAGGCTTGATTTGTGACCCAAGATATGATCTATCCTGGAGAATGTTCCATGAGCACTTGAGAAAAATGTGTATTCTGTTGTTTTTGGATGGAGTGTCCTATAAATATCAATTAAGTCCATCTTGTTTAATGTATCATTTAAAGCTTGTGTTTCCTTATTTATTTTCATTTTGGATGATCTGTCCATTGGTGAAAGTGGGGTGTTGAAGTCCCCTACTATGAATGTGTTACTGTCGATTTCCCCTTTTATGGCTGCTAGTTTTTGCCTTATGTATTGAGGTGCTCCTATGTTGGGTGCATAAATATTTACAATTGTTATATCTTCTTCTTGGATCGATCCCTTAATCATTATGTAGTGTCCTTCTTTGTCTCTTCTGATAGTCCTTATTTTAAAGTCTATTTTGTCTGATATGAGAATTGCTACTCCAGCTTTCTTTTGGTTTCCATTTGCATGGAATATCTTTTTCCATCCCCTTACTTTCAGTCTGTATGTGTCTCTAGGTCTGAAGTGGGTCTCTTGTAGACAGCATATATATGGGTCTTGTTTTTGTATCCATTCAGCCAATCTGTGTCTTTTGGTGGGAGCATTTAGTCCATTTACATTTAAGGTAATTATCGATATGTATGTTCCTATTCCCATTTTCTAAATTGTTTTGGGTTCGTTATTATAGGACTTTTCCTTCTCTTGTGTTTTTGTCTAGAGAAGTTCCTTTAGCATTTGTTGTAAAGCTGGTTTGGTGGTGCTGAACTCTCTCAGCTTTTGCTTGTCTGTAAAGGTTTTAATTTCTCCATCAAATCTGAATGAGATCCTTGCTGGGTAGAGTAATCTTGGTTGCAGGTTTTTCTCTTGCAGGTTTTGTCCTTCATCACTTTCAGTATGTTCTGCCAATCCCTTCTGGCTTGTAGAGTTTCAAGCTGTTAACCTTATGGGGATTCCCTTGTGTGTTATTTGTTTCTTTTCCTTTGCTGCTTTTAATATTTTTGTCTTTGTATTTAATTTTTGATAGCTTGATTTATATGTTTCTTGGCTTGTTTCTCCTTGGATTTATCCTGCATGGGACTCTCTGTGCTTCCTGGACTTGATTATTTTCTTTCCCATGTTAGGGAAATTTTCAACTATAATCTCTTCAAATATTTTCTCAGTCCCTTTCTTTTTCTATTCTTCTTTAGGACCCCTAAAATTCGAATGTTGGTGCATTTAATGTTGTCCCAGAGGTGTCTGAGACTGTCCTCCATTTTTTTCATTCTTTTTTCTTTATTCTGCTCTGTGGTAGTTATTTCCACTATTTTATCTTCCAGGTCACTTATCCGTTCTTCTGCCTCATTTATTCTGCTATTGATCCCATCTAGAGTATTTTTCATTTCATTTATTGTGTTGTTCATCATTGTCTGTTTCATCTTTATTTCTTCTAGGTCCTTGTTAACTGTTTCTTGCATTTTGTCCATTCTATTTCCAAGATTTTGGATCATCTTTACTATCATTATTCTGAACTCTTTTTCAGGTAGACTGCCTATTTCCTCTTCATTTGTTAGGTCTGGTGGGTTTTTATCTTGCTTTTTCATCTGCTGTGTGTTTTTCTGTCTTCTCATTTTTCTTATCTTACTGTGTTTGGGGTCTCCTTTTTGCGGGCTGCATGTTCGTTGTTCCTGTTGTTTTTGGTGTCTGTCCCCAGTGGCTAAGGTTGTTTCAGTGGGTTGTGTAGGCTTCCTGGTGCAAGGGACTAGTGCCTGTGTTCTGATGGATGAGGCTGGGTCTTCTCTTTCTGGTGGGCAGCTCCACATCTGGTGGTGTGTTTTGGTGTGTCTTTGGACTTATTATGATTTTAGGCAGCCTCTCTGCTAGTGGGTGGGGTTGTGTTCCTGTCTTGCTATTTGGTTGGCATAGGTTGTCCAGCAGTGTAGCTTTCTGGTCGTTGAGTGAAGCTGGGTGCTGGTGTTGAGATGGAGATCTCTGGGAGATTTTCGCCGTTTGATATTATGTGGGGCTGGGAGGTCTCTTGTTGACCAGTGTCCTGAAGTTGGCTCTCCCACCTCAGAGGCATAGTCCTGACACCTGGCTGGAGCAGCAAGAGCCTTTCATCCACTCGGCTGCTTGTCTTGGGCAGTCTCCTGGGGAGGCAGCGGCTGCAGCTCTGCCTCACCTCAGGGTGGGGCGACGGGGAACACAGACGCCGGCGACAGCCATATTGGGGAATATTCCGAAAGCAATCTTGAGAAAGAAAAATGGAGCTGGAGGAATCAGGCTCCCTGACTTCAGACTCTACTACAAAGTTACAGTCATCAAAACAGTATGGTACTATCACAAAAACAAAAATACAGATCAGTGGAACAGGATAGAAAGCCCATAAATTAACCCATGCACCTATGGTCAATTAATCTATGACAAAGGAGGTGAGACTATACAATGGAGAAAAGATAGTCTCTCAATAAATTATGCTGGAAAAACTGGACAGCTACATGTAAAAAAATGAAATTAGAATATTCTTTAACACCATACACAAAAATAAACTCAAAATGGATTAAAGAACTAAATATAGGACCGGATAATATAAAACTCTTAGAGGAAAATATAGGTAGAACATCTTTGACATAAATCACAGCAATATCTTTTTTGATCTGTCTCCTAGAGTAATGGAAATAAAAACAAAAATAAACAAATGGGACCTAATGAAACTCAAAAGCTTTTGCACAGCAAATGAAATCATAAACAAAATAAAAAGGACAACCCACAGATTGGGAGAAAATATTTTCCAACAATGTGACTGACAAGGGATTAATCTCCCAAAGTTACAAACAGCTCATGTGGCTCAATATTTAAAAAAACATACAACCCAATCAAAAAACAGGGAGAAGACCTAAATAGACTTTCTCCAAAGAAGACATACAGATGGCCAACAGGTACATGAAAAGATGCTCAACATCGCCAATTATTAGAGAAATGCACATCAAAACTAAAATGAGGTATTATCTCATACCAGTCAAAATGGCCATCATTAAAAAGTCTACAAACAATAAATTCTGGAGAGGGTGTGGAGAAAGGGGACCCTCCTATACTGTTGGTGGGAATGTGAATTGGTACAGCCACTATGGAGAACAGCATGGAGGTTCCTTGAGAAACTAAAAATAGAGCTACCATATGATCCAGCAATCCCACTCCTGGGTGTATATCTGGAGAAAAATATGGTTCAAAAGGATACATGCACCCCAAAGTTCATTGCAGTGCTGTTTACAGTACCCAAGACATGGAAGCAAGCTAAATGTCCATTGACAGATGAATGGATAAAGATGTGGTACATATACAATGGAATATTACTCGGCCATTAAAAAGAATGAAATAATGCCATTTGAAGCAACATGGATGGACCTGGAGATTATCATACTAAGTGAAGTAAGTCTGACAGTGAAAGACAAGTATAATATCATATGATATTCTTATATGAGGAACCTAAAAAAATGATGCAAATGAATTTATTACAGAACAGACTCACAGACTTAGAGAATGAACTTATGGTTACCAGGAGGAAGGGTGGGGAGAGGGATAGATCAGGAATTTGGGTTTGACGTGTACACACTGCTGTATTTGAAATAGATAACCAACAAGGACCTACTGTATAGCACAGGGAACTCTGCCCAATACTCTGTAATAACCTAAATGGGAAAAGAATTTAAAAGGAATAGATATATATGTATGTATAACCGAATCATTTTGCTGTGCACCTGAAACTAACACAACATTGTTAATCAATATACTCCAATATAAAATTAAAAAATTTTAAAGTAAAATTTAAAAAAAAAAAAAAATATATATATATATATACTGTGGATGAGTAGACACCTCATTCTTCATTCAATATGGAGATTACAGGAAGTAAAATTTTGAAGGAACATAAACACTTTATTCCAAAAATTTTTTTGCTGTCTTTTTTTTGTGTGAATTAGCCTACTTTACATAGGTGCTCAGTTGATACCTCTAGAAGAGGATCTTATTTTTATAGCTGGGATAGACAGCTGTGTCCACATGTGTATTTGTATGTGTTTTGTCTTTTGCTTTGTTTTTGTTAACAACAGATTCCATGTTAACAGTAAATAGGAACCATTAAAAGTAAAACTTAATTGAATTGAAAATTTAATCAGGGTTTGTGAAATTTGTCATTCCTTAAAATGTGTATTGTCTGGAATTTTGCATGAAAGTGTAGAATAACTTCATAAGTGAAACAAAATAAATAATATATTTTCTGAACTGAAGAATGAGGAATAATTTTCTTCTCAATTGCACATGTGTTAGCTCTATGACTGGCTTTCTTGGGAGACAAACAAATGAGGACATCACATTTTAGCCTGGGTTCATAAATCTATAACGAATTTTAACTTTGCATAGATAAATAGCATTTGTTATCATGTTATTTAAAAATAAAACATTCTTTTCTATGCAAATATCCTTCTATGCAAAGGCCACCTGAAAAGGTGTTTCCATAGAAACCTGGGAAGAAAAATAAATAGGAACATCGCTTTAGCTCTTCTCTGACTGATCTACAGTGCCTAGAGACTTAAACTTGGCTTGAGTTAGCATTATCTATGGTCATTACATGAGTTTGTTAGGAAAAGCCATTTATTCGTTGTATGTACACTTCCTAAATAGTTGATTTATTGCTCTTACCAATTTGAGGTTGGGGTTATTTTCACTTATCGTTAGGACAGAGAAGAAACTCAGAAAATTTTTATGCAACAGCTACAGCAATCTCAACAATTTTAAAACCCAGGAAAAAAAGATACACTACTTTTATAATGCTTTGATATTTCTCCTTACTCTGGTTGAGATATATCTTGAGAATTAAAAAGCAATTTATTCTGTAAACTGTTTATACTGTACTTCAAGGATGGTAAATTCCACAAGCCAACATTGACCTAGGGATGGTCCTGCTGGGAACATTTTGCAGAAGGCTTCTAAACTCAGCAGGTAAGAATAGTGAGTTTGATTAGCAACATCTCCCAGGTGTTCAGGATAGAGAAGTGACAGCCTGCGTGCTATATATTTACTGTCCCTAAAGCTCTAGATTCATGGTTATATTCAACAGACTTAATGTCTGGCATTCATCTATTTACTCAGTACTATAACTATGTCTCAGTCTAATATTCTATTTAATATGATATTAGAAATAATTCTGGACTTAAATAAGAACTTCAAAAAACTTTTCAGATCTGAAATGAAATTTTAGATTTTGCTTATCTTATATATCAAGAACATGAATAATTCCAATTGTTTCCTCACTAAATTGATCTTTAGAAAGGAAAAGGAATAGAGGAAGTAATGAGGGATTCTTAGCCAATGCAATAAGACAAGGAAAAGAAATAACAGGTGTACAGTTTGGGAAGGAAGAAATAAAACTGTCTTTTTTCACAGATAACATTTTCATCTATGTAGAACATCTGAAAGACTTGCTAAAAAAATGGAACTAATAAGCAATTATAGCAAGGTTGTGGGATACAAGGTTAATATACAAAAGTCAACTGCTTTTCTATATACCAGAAATGACCAAGTAGAATTTGAAATTAATAACACAATACCATTTACATTAGCACCCTCAGAAGTGAAATACATAGATGTAAGTCTAACAAAATAGGTACAAGATCAATATGAGGAAAACTACAAACTGATGAAAGAAATCAAAGAACTAAATAAATGGAGATATTTCATGTTCATGGACAGGAAGACTCAGTATTGTCAAGTTGTCAGTTCTTTACAAGTTGATCCATAGACTTAACACAATTTCAGTCAAAATCCCAGCAAGTTATTTTCTGGATATTGACAAACTGACTCTGAAATTTACACGGAGAGGCAAAAGCTACATGGAGTGTAGCTAATGCAGTATTCAAAGTGAAGAACAAAGTTGAAGGACTGATACTACCTGACTTCAAGCTTGCTATAAGATTGCTATAATCAAGACAGCATGGTATTGGTGAAAAAAAAACCAGACAATCAGATCAATTGAACAGACTAGAGAGCTCATAAATAGACCACATAAACGTAGTTAACTGATCTTTGACATAGGAGCAAAGGCAATAAAATGGAGCAGAGATAGTCTTCTCCACAGATGGTGTGGGGACAACTGGACATTCACGTGCAAAAAAATGAATCTAGGCACTGACCCTACACTCTTCACGAAGTTAATTCAAAATGGATCACAGACCTAAATGTAAAACACAAAACTGTAAAACTCCTAAAAGATAACATAAGAGAAAATCTAGATGACCTTGTGTTGGTGTTAGAGACACCTAACCTGTTAGGTTTAGGTCTGTTAGGTCTGTTAGGTTTAACAGAAACCTAACCAAAGAAGATATACAGGTGGCAAATAAGAATATGAAAATATGCTCCACATTGTATGTCATCAGGGAAATGTAAATTAAAACAGCAATGAGATACCACTACATACCTATTAGAATATGACCCAGATCTGAAACACTGATGACACCAAATGCTGACAGGATGTGGAGCAACAAGGGCTCTCATTCATTGCTGGTGGTACAGCCACTTTGGAAGACAGTGTGGCAGTTTCTTATAAAACTAAAATGTTCTTACCATATGATTTAGCAATCATACTCCTTGGTTTTTACCCAGAGTTGAAAATTTACATCCACACAAAAACCTGAACTCAGATGTCTATAGCACTTTCTTCATAATTGCCAAAACTTGGAGTCAACCAAGAGGTCCTTCAGTAGGTAAATGGATAAACTGTGGTACATCAAGAGAACAGAATATTATTTACCATTATAAAGAAATGAACCATCAAGAAATAAAAAGATATGAAGAAACTTTAAATGCATATTACTGTATGGAAGAGGCCAGTCTGAAAAGGCTACATACTGTATGATTCTAACTATATACATTCTGGAAAAGACATTGTAAATTTGTCCAAACCCATAGAATGTACAACACTAAGAGTGAACCATAATGTAAACTACGGACTTTGATTATGTAAACTACGGACTTTGATTATGATGTGTCAGTGTAGGTTCATTAACTGTAACAAATGCACCATGATGGTGGGGGATGTTGATAATGGGGAAAGTTATGCATGTGTGGGCACAGGGAGTATATGGGCAATGTCTGTACCTTCCACTCAATTTTGCTGTGAACCTAAAACTGTTCTAAAAAATAAATTGTATTTAAGAAAAAAATAAGTAATGCAAAGAGAAAAGAAGTCAGTATAAAAAATGAAGCATGGATTTCATATCTTGATAAACAGTATGATGTCTATCCTACTCTTCCCTTATTTCTGCATTTCTGTATTGAATGTATAACATCAAACTTATATGTATTTACTAGGACACTAGGGATAGGCCCATGAATGGCACTTTGAAAAATGAGAACAAGAGAAAACAAGATCCTACCACTTTTTTATGCTGACTAGCGGCATGAAAACACAAGGATACACCATATTTTCAGGTAGAATCAGTCCATGCATTGGCATGTAAATTTGTTGCTAATGCCAAATGTATCAGTAAAATGTTAATTTATTTAAACTGAAGTATTTAAACATCATTTTGGGGGAGGGAATAAAAGATGTTACTAAATTGTTAGTAGCACATATTATTTCTCAAAGTACTGAAATGATAAAGGGAATCAGATAAGAGGAGTATGTCTTGGGAACAGAAAATAGGCAGAAATCAAATTTTTTCAGTAATAAGTGATGTTTCTCTGGAAAATAAGTACCACAGAAAATTCCAATAATTAGAGAATTAATTGTAAATTTGCAAAGAAGTTTAAGACTAGGATTGGGAAACCAAGACCTTCTCCTATACAGACATTTCATTCTGAATATGTTCCTTAGTGAATTATGTATGGTTATGTATTTCTATATTGACTGGAAGTAAGTAGAAGAAATGTGTGCTTTCCTCTGTGTAATTAAACAATCAGCATAAATATATATATATATATTTTTTTTAAAGTTACAAATATTTATTTATTTATTTATTTATTTATTTATGGCTGTGTTGGGTCTTCATTTCTGTGCATGGGCTTTCTCTAGTTGTGGCAAGTGGGGGTCACTCTTCATCGCGGTGCGCAGGCCTCTCACTATCGCGGCCTCTGTTGTTGCGGAGCACAGGCTCCAGACGCGCAGGCTCAGTAATTGTGGCTCACGGGCCCAGTTGCTCCATGGCATGTGGGATCTTCCCAGACCAGGGCTCGAACCTGTGCCGTCTGCATTGGCAGGCAGATTCTCAACCACTGCGCCACCAGGGAAGCCCAAATATATTTTTAAAATACCCCAGTGTTGAATATACATTTGCCCTGCATACCCTGCAGTTCAGTCTAGTCTACATACACCTAAAACTTGCTTCTCAGCAGTCTTTAAAATACACAACCCTCAAGTAGAGAAGAAATTTTTGATAGGATTTAGTTTTTTTGAAATGCTAATGGGAAACTTGTATTGCTATTGTTTATGAATTCAGTTTAGCATCTTGTGTAAAAAAAATATTTTTTCTGAGATTAATAAGGATTTTTAAAAGATTTAAGGGTAAGAAAGCTCCTTACCACAAGTATCCATAAGTATGGAAAGAAAATAACACTATTGTCTTTCTCCGAAATAGTCTTTATTTTTTTGATACAAAAGAACCATTCTTGTGTGAAAATGTGACCTTTATAGGATTAGAAATGTCAAAGCATGGCCTTTTTAATTCTCCAACTTTCTGACAGGAAAATATCTAATTTATTTATTAATGTCAGCTTTTTTACTTATGTGTTCCTAGCTCCTAGCCCAGTGCTTGACACATAAGACCCTCATAAATGCTGATTGAATTTAAATGAATTCTTTGAAAACGTTCAGCTTTTCTGATCATAGATATTATCCCTATCATTATCACATTGCCATCATCAGACATTTAATAACCCTTTGTTAGAATAGAAGAAGGTTTATAAATCAGTGAAACCACATACTGTGAGCATGGTAGAGTCTTGCAACATAAAAGTTTAAACTGGAAAATAAAATTAGGGTTAATCAGTGAAAAAGAACATATATTTTCCAGCTCTGTCTCTACAGCTACATTATACTATATTACATTACATTAGTATTGTGTGATCTAGGTTGTTCTAGAAGAAGACACTGAGGCAAATATTCCAGTGCAAAGAGAGGAATCACAAAATGAGGCGGATTGAAGGAGGCTGATAGAGGATGCATATCTTACAAGCTATTACTGCTGGTTAGCCTTGAACCCTGGGAGTAAGTGTGAAATTTAAGTCACACAGTTATCCCACCTATGGATGAGGGAGTTGGAGTATTTATATTCAGCCTTCCTGAGTCATTGGTTGAGCGCTACTCCCAGGTGGTGGTAATTCCCTGGCAGTTCCAGCCTACAAATCAGGAAGTAGAACCCAGCCACCAGAAAAAACCCTCAGGCACAGAGAAGCGGAACTCTAGCATTTTGGAAAGGTGCCAGTGATAACTAAAATGGTAAAGCAAAGAGGAAAGGGTGGGGCAGAGATTGTATCTGATACAAATATTATTCTCCTCTGAAAGGAACCAAGACTCTATGGGATAGCTTATTCCAGGTCTTCAGGCAAGAACAATTTAGATAGTTCTGGAAAAATTGTTGCCAGAAAACAAAGACATTTTAAAGGTTATTGTGGAAGTGCTAAAAGGACAAAATTGTAATATTATAAGCATCAAAATAATAATGATGATTATTGTGACCAGTTGGAATAAGTTCAGTCTGTATAATCCACAATAATCATCATTATTGTTTTGATGCTTATATCAAATATGAGTTAATAATAATATAAAGTATACAAATCATAGTTGTAACAAGTAAAAGAAGAGTGAATGGAATGAGACATATCTAATTTTTAAAATTTATTACAAAAAAATGGGAATGCTAATATATTTGAGTGTGCCTCTGTTTATGAATCATAGATAGGTACTTATTTACATCCAAACACAGGGAATCAGGAGTACAATCCTGGTAAAAGTAGCAATTACACCAAGGACTGGTTGGTACTGGTGGTCACACATTATAACCAGCAGGAAGAGAATTGATCTGTGAATCAGCATCAGTGATCACACACAATAGCCAAGGAGGAACAGGGCTTAACAGTGTGCTCAAGATGATAAATTAACCCCATGAGTTAAAGAAGAGAGCTAATGGCTAAGGCTGACACAATCTCCATCTCCTGGGAGACACAACTTCTAAAGGTCCCTACCAATAAAATAATGATAAATACATAAAAGTTTAACAATATTAACAACACAAGTCAATATCTTAGGGCACAACAATGGGTTATACTAAATCTTGCCAAGTGAGAATTTAAAAGTACATCTTGTAACATAACCATCCAGAGAAAATAATTACTACACTGACCTTAAAGCAGTGTTTTGACTACAGATTCTGAAATACAAAGAAATCTTAACCTACAGTAAAATTTTTTATTGTTAGTGATAATATCAATGATGTTATTTTGAATATTATGCATATACATATATGTGTGTATAATATGAAAAAGCAAATAAGTAATTATGTTAATGTTGTTAGGAATCAAGCTATTCAGAGAGAGAGACTGAGAGAAAATCAATGATGTTAAGTAAAATCCTGTGACTAAATTTCAATTGGAAATATTAGGCAGGACTCATGACTTTTTCCCCTCTCTTATAAAATAAATAAATATTTCCCAGCTGTGTCCACTGAAAAGGCATGGAAGTATGACAACCCAAGAGCAATGAGCATGCAGAATGCCTGAACTGTAGTGTTGAGATTCCTCTACTAATAGGAATCAGAGCTCCTTGTGGTAAATGGCTGATTCCATATGTGGGGCAGGAAATGTTCAAGATGAACCTGTGATATGTCTTTATGCCAGAATGCAAAGAAGCTGTCAAAGACTAATGGGGTTATGACAAAAGAAAACATGTGCCAACATGAACAGACTCCTTTTGTCCAATGTTAAGGTTGCAATTGATTATATCATATTGAATGTAAAAAAAGCTGTGTTTCTAACAATATTAATCCTTCCAATCCAAGAACATAATATATCTTTCCATCTGTTTCTGTAATCTTTTATCAGTGTCTTATAGTTTTCTGAGTACAGGTCTTTTACCTCCTTAGGTAGGTTTATTCCTAGGTATTTTATTCTTTTTGATAAAGTAGTAAGTGGGATTGTTTCTTTAATTTCTCTTTCTCACAGTTTGTTGTTAGTGTATAGAAATGCAACAGATCTCTGTATATTAATTTTGTATCCTGCAACTTAACTCATTGATGAGTAGTTTTCTGGTGGCATCTTTAGGATTTTCTATGTATAAAACCATGTCATCTGCAAACAGTGGCAGCTTTACTTCTTCCTTTACAATTTGGATTCTTTTTAATTCTCTTTCTTCCCTGATTGCTGTAGCTAGTACTTCCAAAACTATGTTGAATAAAAGTGGTGAGAATAGACAAGGCAATATACAAATTCAATGCAATCCCTATCAAAATACCAATGGCATTTTCACACATTTAGAACAAATAATTTTAAAGTTTGTATGGAAACACAAAAGGCCCTGAGTAGCCAAAAGAATCTTGAGAAAGAAGAACAGAGCTGGAGGAATCACACTCTCTGACTTCAGACTATATTGCAAAGCTACTGTAATCAAGATAGTGTGGTAATGGCACAAAAACAGACACATAGATCAATGGAACAGGATACAGAGCCCAGAAATAAACCCACACACTTATGGTCAATTAATCTATGACAAAGGAGGGAAGAATATACAATGGAGAAAAGACAGTCTTTTCGATGAGTCTTACTGGGAAAACTGGACAGCTACATGTAAGAAAATGAAATTAGAACACTCTCTAATACCATATACAAAAATAAGCTCAAAATGGATTAAGAACTAAATGTAAGACTGGAAACCATAAAATTCCTAGAGGAAAACATAGGCAGAACACTCTGACATAAATTACAGCAATTTTTTTTTTTTGGATTTGTCTCCTAAAGCAAAGGAAACAAAAGCAAAAATAAACAAATTGGACCTAATTAAACTTAAAAGTTTTGCATAGCAAAGGAAACCATTGACAAAATTAAAAGACAACCTACTGAATGGGAAAAAAAACAAATGATATGACTGATAAGGGATTAATATCCAACATATAAAAACAGCTCATACCACTCAACATCTAAAAAACAAACAACCCAATTTTAAAAATGGGCAGAAGACCTGAATAGACATTTTTCCAAAGAGGAAATGCAGATGGCCAATAGGCATATGAAAAGATGCTCAACATCACTAATCATCAGGAAATGCAAATAAAAACCACAGTGAGATATCACCTCACACCTGACAGAATGGCTATCATCAAAAAGAACACAAATAACAAATGTTGGCAAGGATGTGGAAAAAGGGAACCCTCCTGCATTGTTGGTGGGAATGTAAATTGGTGCAGCCACTGTGGAAAACAGTATGGAGGTTGCTCAAAAAATTAAAAATAGAACTACCATATGACTCAACAATTCCACTCCTGGGTATATATCTGAAAGACAAAAACACTAATTCAAAAAGATACATTCACCTCAGTGTTCATAGCAGCAATATTTGTAGCCAAGATATGGAAGTCTAAGTGTCTATCAACAGATGAATGGATACATGCACACACAATGGAATACCAGACTCCTCAGCCATAAAAAATAATGAAATTTTCTCATTTGCAGCAATGTGGATGTACTTGGAGGGCATTATGCTAAGTGAAATAAGTCAGAGAAAGACAAATACCTACTGTATGCTTTCACTTATGTATGGAATCTAAAAGAATACAACAAACTAGTGAATGTAACAAAAAGGAAGCAGACTCACAGATATAGAGAACAAACTAGTGGTTACCAGTGGGGAGAGAGAAAGGGGGAGGGGCAATATTAGGGGTAGGGGATTAAGAGGCACAAACTATTAGGTACAAAATAAGCTACAAGGATATATTGTATAATAAGGGGAATATACCCAATGTTTTACAATAACTATAAATGGAGTATAACCTTTAAAAACTGAGAATCACTATGTTGTACACCAGCAACTACAATTTTAAAAAAGTTTGTTTTAAAGCTGTGTTTCTAATGGTAGGAAGAGGAGGAAAGGGAATGGAGAAGAGAAAGATACCAAACTCATTGGAAACAATTGGTTATTGCTTGGACATCAACTCATTACTTTAAATATTGGTAATTAAAAAGGAAAAGTTAGACATGCTGGGAGGGCTCAGGCCAAGGAGTACTTCCCAGAACTTCTGCTGCCAGTGTCCTTGTCCTCATGGTGAGACACAGCCACCCCCCGCCTCTGCAGGAGACTGTCCAACACTATCTCACTCAGGACCTGTGCAGTGGGGGAAAGGCAGCACAGCCTGAGGGGTCCTTCAGAGTGTGGAGTTCAGGAGTTTGGAGTGACCTTCAGTGACTGTAAGGGAAATGACAAGCTACACTATAAGGTCTCAAGCCCATACTTCAAGGTGAACAATGATGGCAGCTTAGTCGCCCTGAGAAACATAACTGCAGTGGGCAAGACTCTATTCGTCCACTCCCAGACTCCCTATGTGGAAGACATAGCAGAACTCGTGATTGTCAGGGGGAAAGACATCTGGGTCTCCTTGCAGCCGTGGGGATGAAAGGCTCTTGGTGCTGCAGCCAGGAGTGTGTGCTGTGCCTCTGAGGTGGGAGAGCCAACTTCAGGACACTGGTCCACAAGAGACCTCCCAGCTCCAAATAATATCAAACGGCAAAAATCTCCCAGCGATCTCCATCTCAACACAAGCACCCAGCTTCACTCAACGACAAGCAAGCTACAGTGCTGGAAACCCTATGACAAAAAACTAGCAAGACAGGAACACTACCCCACCCATTAGCAGAGAGGCTGCCTAAAATGATAATAAGTCCACAGACACACCAAAACACACCACCAGATGTGGAGCTGCCCACCAGAAAGAGAAGATCCAGCCTCATCCATCAGAACACAGGCACTAGTCTCTTGCACCAGGAAGCCTACACAACCCACTGAAACAACCTTAGCCACTGGGGACAGACACCAAAAACAACAGGAACAACGAACATGCAGCCTGCAAAAAGGAGACCCCAAACACAGTAAGATAAGAAAAATGAGAAGACAGAAAAACACGCAGCAGATGAAGGAGCAAGATAAAAACCCCCCAGACCTAACAAATGAAGAGGAAATAGGCAGTCTACCTGAAAAAGAATTCAGAATAATGATAGTAAAGATGATCCAAAATCTTGGAAATAGAATAAACAAAATGCAAGAAACATTTAACAAGGACCTAGAAGAACTAAAGATGAAATAAGCAATGATGAACAACAAAATAAATGAAATGAAAAATACTCTAGATGGGATCAGTAGCAGAATAACTGAGGCAGAAGAACGGATAAGTGACCTGGAAGATAAAATAGTGGAAATAACTACTGCAGACAAAAATTAACAAAAAAGAATGAAAAGAACTGAGGACAGTCTCAGAGACCTCTGGGACAATATTAAATGCACAAACATTCGAATTATAGGGGTTCCAGAAGAAGAAGAGAAAAAGAAAGGGACTGAGAAAATATTTGAAGAGATTATAGTTGAAAACTTCCCTAATATGGGAAAGGAAATAGTTAATCAAGTCCAGGAAGCACAGAGAGTCCCATACAGGATAAATTCAAGGAGAAATACGCCAAGACACATATTAATCAAACTGTGCAGACGCCCTCCAGCGACCTACACGCAGAGGCAGGGCCAAGTCGAAAGCTGAGCCCCTGTGAGCTGTGAGAACAAAGAAGAAAAAGGGAAATCTCTCCCAGCAGCCTCAGAAACAGCGGATTAAAGCTACACAATCAATTTGATGTACCCTGCCTCTGTGGAATACATGAATAGACAGCGAATCATCCCAAATTGAGGAGGCGGACTTCTAGAGCAAGATCTATGATTTTTTCCCCTTTTCCTCTTTTTGTGAATGTGTATGTGTATGCTTCTGTGTGAGATCTTGTCTGTATAGGTTTGCTTCCACCATTTGTCCCAGCGTTCTATCCGACCATTTTTTTTTTTAATTTTTTTCTTAATAATTAATTTTAATTTAAAGAACTCTGTTATACTTTACCTTCTTTCTATCTTTCCTTCCTTCCTTCCCTTTTTGAGACAACGAATCGTCCCAAATTGAGGAGGTGGACTTGGAGAGCAAGTTTTATGATTTTTTCCACTTTACCTCTTTTTGTGAGGGTATATGTGTATGCTTCTATGTAAGATTTTGTCTCTATAACTTTGCTTCCACCATTTGTCCTAAGGTTCTATCCTTCCCTTTTTTTTTTCCTCTAAATAATTATTTTTTTAATTCAATAACTTTATTATACTTTATTTTATTTTACTGTATCTTCTTTCTTTCTGTATTTTTTCCTTCCTTCCCTCATTCCTTCCTTCCTTCCCTCCTCCCTCCCTCCCTCCTTTCTTTCCTTCTTGCCTTCTTCCTTTCTTTTCTTCTTTCTTTCTTTCTTCCTTCCCTCCTTCCTTCCTTCCCTCCTTTCTTTCTTGCTTTCTTTCTTTCTTTCCTATTTCCTCCTACTTCTACTAATTCTCTCTACTTTCTCTCCCTTTTATTCTGAGCCGAGTGGATGAAAGGCTCTTGCTGCTCCAGCCAGGAGTCAGGACTCTGCCTCTGAGGTGGGAGAGCCAACTTCAGAACACTCGTCAAGAAGAGACCTCCCAGCCCCACATAATATCAAACGGCGAAAATCTCCCAGAGATCTCCATCTCAACACCAGCACCCAGCTTCACTCAACGACCAGCAAGCTACAGTGCTGGACAACCTATGCCAACCATATAGCAAAACAGGAACACAACCCCACCCACTAGCAGAGAGGCTGCCTAAAATCATAATAAGTCCACAGACACCCCAAAACACACCACCAGACGTGGACCTGCCCACTAGAGAGACAAGATCTAGCCTCATACACCACAACACAGCCACTAGTCCCCTCCACCAGGAAGCCTACACAACCCACTGAACCAACCTTAGCCACTGGAGACAGACATCAAAAACAACGGGAGCTACGAACTTGCAGCCTGCAAAAAGGTGAACCCAATCACAGTAAGATAAGCAAAATGAGAAGACAGAAAAACACACAGCAGATGAAGGAGCAGGATAAAAACCCACCAGACCTAACAAATGAAGAGGAAATAGGCAGTCTACCTGAAAAAGAGTTCAGAATAATGATAGTAAAGATGATCCAAAATCTTGGAAATAGAATGGACAAAATGCAAGAAGCAGTTAACAAGGACCTAGAAGAAATAAAGATGAAACAGACAATGATGAACAACACAATAAATGAAATGAAAAATACTCTAGATGGGATCAATAGCAGAATAAATGAGGCAGAAGAACGGATAAGTGACCTGGAAGATAAAATAGTGGAAATAACTACTGCAGAGCAGAATAAAGAAAAAAGAATGAAAAGAACTGAGGACAGTCTCAGAGACCTCTGGGACAACATTAAACGCACCAACATTCGAATTATAGGGGTTCCAGAAGAAGAAGAGAAAAAGAAAGGGACTGAGAAAATATTTGAAGAGATTATAGTTGAAAACTTCCCTAATATGGGAAAGGAAATCGTTAATCAAGTCCAGGAAGCACAGAGAGTCCCATACAGGATAAATTCAAGGAGAAATACGCCAAGACACATATTAATCAAACTGTCAAAAACTAAATACAAAGAAAGCATATTAAAAGCAGCAAGGGAAAAACAACAAATAACACACAAGGGAATCCCCATAAGGTTAACAGCTGATCTCTCAGCAGAAACTCTACAAGCCAGAAGGGAGTGGCAGGACATACTGAAAGTGATGAAGGAGAAAAACCTGCAACCAAGATTACTCTACCCAGCAAGGATCTCATTCAGATTTGATGGAGAAATTAAAACCTTTACAGACAAGCAAAAGCTGAGAGAGTTCAGCACCACCAAACCAGCTTTACAACAAATGCTAAAGGAACTTCTCTAGACAAAAACACAAGAGAAGGAAAAGTCCTATAATAACGAACCCAAAACAATTTAGAAAATGGGAATAGGAACATACATATCGATAATTACCTTAAATGTAAATGGACTAAATGCTCCCACCAAAAGACACAGATTGGCTGAATGGATACAAAAACAAGACCCATATATATGCTGTCTACAAGAGACCCACTTCAGACCTAGAGACACATACAGACTGAAAGTAAGGGGATGGAAAAAGATATTCCATGCAAATGGAAACCAAAAGAAAGCTGGAGTAGCAATTCTCATATCAGACAAAATAGACTTTAAAATAAAGACTATTACAAGAGACAAAGAAAGACACTACATAATGATCAAGGGATCGATCCAAGAAGAAGATATAACAATTGTAAATATTTATGCACCCAACATGGGATCACCTCAGTACATAAGGCAAATACTAACAGCCATAAATGGAGAAATTGACACTAACACATTCATAGTAGAGGACTATAACACCCCACTTTCACCAATGAGCAGATCATCCAAAATGAAACTAAATAAGGAAACACAAGCTTTAAATGATACATTAAACAAGATGGACTTAATTGATATTTATAGGACATTCCATCCAAAAACAACAGAATACACATTTTGATCAAGTGCTCATGGAACATTCTCCAGGATAGATTATATCTTGGGTCACAAATCAAGCCTTGATAAATTTAAGAAAATTGAAATTGTATCAAGTATCTTTTCTGACCACAACGTTATGAGACTAGATATCAATTACAGGGAAAGATCTGTAAAAATTACAAACACATGGAGGCTAAACAATACACTACTTAATAACAAAGTGATCACTGAAGAAATCAAAGAGGAAATCAAAAAATACCTAGAAACAAATGACAGTGGTGACACGGCAACCCAAAAAGTACGGGATGCAGCAAAAGCAGTTCTAAGAGGGAAGTTTATAGCAATATATTCCTAACTCCAGAAACAAGAAACATCTCAAATAAACAACCTAACCTTACACCTAAAGCAATTAGAGAAAGAAGAACAGAAAAACTCCAAAATTAGCAGAAGGAAAGAAATCATAAAGATCTGTCCAGAAATAAATGAAAAAGAAATGAATGAAATGATAGCAAAGATCAATAAAAGTAAAAGCTGGTTCTTTGAGATGATAAACAAAATTGATAAACCATTAGCCAGACTCATCAAGTAAAAAAGGGAGAAGACTCAAATCAATAGAATTAGAAATGAAAAAGGAGAAGTAACAACTGACACTGCAGAAATACAAAATATCATGAGAGATTACTACAAGCAACTCTATGCCAATAAAATGGACAACCTGGAAGAAATGGACAAATTCTTAGAAATGCACAAACTGCCAAGACTGAATCAGGAAGAAATAGAAAATATGAACAGACCAATCACAAGCACTGAAATTGAAACTGTGATTAAAAATCTTCCAACAAACAAAAGCCCAGGACCAGATGGCTTCACAGGCGAATTCTATCAAACATTTAGAGAAGAGCTAACACCTATCCTTCTCAAACTCTTCCAAAATATAGCAGAGGGAGGAACACTCCCAAACTCATTCTACGAGGCCACCATCACCTTGATACCAAAACCAGACAAGGATGTCACAAAGAAAGAAAACTACAGGCCAATATCACTGATGAACATAGATGCAAAAATCCTCAACAAAATACTAGCAAACAGAATCCAACAGCACATTAAAAGGATCATACACCATGATCAAGTGGGGTTTATTCCAGGAATGCAAGGATTCTTCAATATACGCAAATCTATCAATGTGATTAACCATATTAACAAATTGAAGGAGAAAAACCATATGATCATCTCAATAGATGCAGAGAAAGCTTTTGACAAAATTCAACACCCATTTATGATAAAAACCCTGCAGAAAGTAGGTGTAGAGGGAACTTTCCTCAATATAATAAAGGCCGTATATGACAAGCCCACAGCCAACATCATCCTCAATGGCGAAAAACTGAAAGCATTTCCACTAAGGTCAGGAACAAGACAAGGTTGCCCACTCTCACCACTCTTATTCAACATAGTTTTGGAAGTTTTAGCCACAGCAATCAGAGAAGAAAAGGAAATAAAAGGAATCCAAATCGGAAAAGAAGAAGTAAAGCTGTCACTGTTTGCAGATGACATGATACTATACATAGAGAATCCTAAAGATGCTACCAGAAAACTACTAGAGCTAATCAATGAATTTGGTAAAGTAGCAGGATGATACAAAATTAATGCACAGAAATCTCTTGCATTCCTATACACTAATGATGAAAAATCTGAAAGTGAAATCAAGAAAACACTCCCATTTACCATTGCAACAAAAAGAATAAAATATCTAGGTATAAACCTTCCTAAGGAAAGAAATACCTGTATGCAAGAAATTAAGACACTGTTGAAAGAAATTAAAGATGATACAAATAGATGGAGAGATATACCATGTTCTTGGATTGGAAGAATCAACATTGTGAAAATGAATCTGCTACCCAAGACAATCTAAAGATTCAATGCAATCCCTATCAAACTACCAGTGGCATTTTTCACAGAACTAGAACAAAAAATTTCACAATTTGTATGGAAGCGCAAAAGACCCCGAATAGCCAAAGCAATCTTGAGAACGATAAATGGAGCTGGTGGAATCAGGCTCCCTGACTTCAGACTATACTACAAAGCTACAGTAATCAAGACAGTATGGTACTGACACAAAAACAGAAATAGAGATCAATGGAACAGGATAGAAAGCCTAGAGATAAACCCACACACATATGGTCACCTTATCTTTGATAAACTAGGCAGGAATGTCCCGTGGAGAAAGGACAATCTCTTCAATAAGTGGTGCTGGGAAAACTGGACAGGTACATGTAAAAGTATGAGATTAGATCACTCCCTAACACCATACACAAAAATAAGCTCAAAATGGATTAAAGACCTAAATGTAAGGCCAGAAACTATCAAACTCTTAGAGCAAAACATAGGCAGAACACTCCATGACATAAATCACAGCAAGATCCTTTTTGACCCACCTCCCAGAGAAATGGAAATAAAAAAACAAAAATAAACAAATGGGACCTAATGAAACTTCAAAGCTTTGCACAGCAAAGGAAACCATAAACAAGATGAAAAGATAGCCCTCAGAATGGGAGAAAATATTTGCAAATGAATCAACTGACAAAGGATTAATCTCCAAAATTTACAAGGAGCTTATGCAGCCCAATAGCAGAAAAACAAACAACCCAATCCAAAAATGGGCAGAAGAACTAAATAGACATTTCTCCAAAGAAGATATACATACTGCCAGCAGACACATGAAAGAATGCTCAACATCATTAATCATTAGAGAAATGCAAATCAAAACTCCAATGAGATATCATCTCACACCAGTCAGAATGGCCATCATCAAAAAATCTACAAACAATAAATGCTGGGGAGGGTGTGGAGGAAATGGAACACTCTTGCACTGCTGGTGGGAATGTGAATTGGTACAGCCACTATGGAGATCAGTATGGAGATTCCTTAAAAAACTACAAATAGAACTACCATATGACCCAGCAATCCCACTACTGGGCATATACCCTGAGAAAACCATAATTCAAAAAGATTCATGTACCAAAATGTTCATTGCAGCTCTATTTACAATAGCCAGGAACTGGAAACAACCTAAGTGCCCACCATCGGATGAATGGATAAAGAAGATGTGGCACATATATACAATGGAATATTAGTCAGCCATAAAAAGAAATGAAATTGAGCTATTTGTAATGAGGTGGATGCACCTAGAGTCTGTCATACAGGGTGAAGTTAATTCAGAAAGAGAAAGACAACTACTGTATGCTAACACATATATATGGAATTTAAGAAAAAAAATGTCATGAAGAACCTAGGGTAAGACAGGAATAAAGACACAGACCTACTAGAGAATGGACTTGAGGATATGGGGAGGGGGAAGGGTAAGCTGTGACAAAGTGAGAGAGTGGCATGGACATATATGCACTACCAAACATAAAATTGAGAGCTAGTGGGAAGCAGCTGCATAGCACAGGGAGATCATCTTGTGCTTTTTGACCACCTCGAGGGGTGGGTTAGGGAGGGTGGGAGGGAGGGAGAGGCAAGAGGGAAGAGATATGGGAACATATGTATATGTATAACTGATTCACTTTGTTATAAAGCAGAAACTAGCACACCATTGTAAAGCAATGATACTCCAATAAAGATTTAAAAAAAAAAAGAGTTAAGCATTTATCCTGCCTTTATAAATTTTATTTCAGCTTAACTACATAGGCCTGTGAATAAAGGAATGCAGAAGATTCTATTTAATTAATATGGAAAAGTAAGAGAATTATAGAATCACCAATTTGCAAACACTAAAGAAATAAATTACAGTTGGCCCTCCATATCTGCGTCCTTGTATACTGAGCGCTCACTCTTCAGGACTTGAGCATCTGAGGATGTTGGTATCTGCAGGGAGTCCTAGAATCAATCCCCCATGGATCCTGAGGGAATGACTGTATTTAGCTAATGCTCATTAATGGATCCTAAAACTATTAGGTGAAATGTTTATGGAGAACTTTACAATGAAGGGGATCAAGCTGGCCAATCCTTCAACACTGATTAATCTTGGCACTTTTAAAAGTGAAGTAACCAAGGTACTTTCTGATGTAATACAGTGTTACGGAGACAGCACCTCCTTTGTGGTAATCTTAAGCTTCTTCCCCCAGATATTGAATCTGAATCAAATCAAGCCTTTAGCACCAATTTCTAATAAGTAGGAAATGCCTGAAGAGAAGGAATCAGTTTTATGACGCCACGAGGAAGCAATAAATCATAAACATGTTGCAGATATTCTTCAGGACAGCTCACTGGTTTCTTCAATTCAGAGGAATGAAAAGTAAAAAAGATACTATTCTAGATTCAAAGACTTAAAAATAACAGACCTAAAAAATACAGTGAATACATTTCTTTTGATATTTATTTGAACCACCTAAATAAAATTTTAAAATGGATAATTTGAATATGGACTGAGAATTGATCATAGCAAAGAAATATTAATTTTGATAGCTTTGATAATAGCATTGAGGTTAAATACCCTTCCCTTTTTAGATGCATACTGAAGTAGTTAAGGGTAAAATTAAATGACATCTTGAATTTGCTTTAAAATATTCAAGAAAAAAGGGAGGGAACTGGTGAAATAGATATGAGAAAATATTGATGGGTGTTGAAGGTAGGGGATGTGTATATGAGTGGTTGCTGTACTTGCAGCAGTTTTGTCTGTTTGAAATTTTCACAATAAAAAATATTTTAAACACCTTTTAGGAAAGGTGCACAAAAGTGATACCTGTGTGAAAGGTATGGATTTTAAAAGTTTAGAGTTGAAACATTTTAAGAGAAGAAATCAAGTCCCTTAACTTAAACAATAAAAATTCCATTAAAAACCTGTGCACTTTACTGTTCTTGTGAACATAGAAAACCTGGGAAGATGTAAAATTTAGGCAAAAATTCTGGGAAGTTATTAGAGTAAGTACAGCAGGAAGGCATAAAAACACATAAAGTGAAGAAATGAATTAAACTCGTGGTGTTGATATTTTAGGATAACTTTAACAGTATACTTGGCAACACATTTTGTAATTATTGCATCTGTGTGCATTTTTTCTGGTGTGCAGGGATCTGATGTACTCAAAAGAATCAGTTATGCTAAATTGTAACTGCAATCTTGTAAGGAAACAATCAAACTGTAGTCAGTGTTTAAATGCTCAAGAAAAATTGGTTTCCAAAATTTTTGTTTATCAGATACATGATTTAATAAATTGAACATTAACTAAAGTACAAATAGTGATACGTTTTTCACTAGATGCACAGAGGACCTTGGAGATTTATTGAATTAATCAGTATATACCTGGTACTGCAAAAACACTGAGAGAATTAGCATTTTCAGTTTTAGTTTTTTACTAAAGGAGAGAAATATTCTCTACCATGAAAATTGAGACATGCTGCATTTCATTTTACTGATGAATTCTTTTTCACAGATTTACATTCATTTGTTAGAATTTTAGTGTCTTACCTCCACAGATTGAGAAGGCCAAGAATCACGACATTGCATTTTTGCAACTCAACCTAAATTGATTTGGTTGTTCAATGTTTGTTTAGAATACATGAGACTGTGTGTGTCTGTATCTTGTTCATGTTGACTGGCATCTTCTTTAGGGAACAGCTGTGTTTGCAATATGCACCACTGGGTTGATAAGTATGAAGACAATGATGAAGAAAGATGTCACTGAGTTATGTTGATGGGCAGTGTATCTCATGGGATAATATAAGCAATGTTTCTAAACTGCAGGATTTAATGGCTATATTTTTATTATATTAAGACAAAAAATACAGATATTACTTGTTCAGTCACATCTTTTCTGAAAGAGCTGTGTTTCATAATTAAGAATCTTAAGGACAAGTCAAAAAAATATATACTTCCTATCATTAATGCACTTTACATTTCAGGAATCCTGAAGATTGCGTATAAAGGTTCCCACTACTTTGCCCCAAAAGATACCAACCTAGAGCTGTCTGTTCAAGAAGAGACTGATGTCATGACTATAACATATTTTTATTCCCCTGAGGGAACACCAGTCTCAGGCAAATATGTCACACCTCAGATTGCTGTGACAGGCTTCTCTCAGATGCAAACAGCTATCTATGTTTATGATTTCAAAAGTAAGTTACCATTTGAGTCTGGGGCATATTAGTATGCTTAAATCCAGAAAGCCCTTTTGCAAAAAATGGAAAATAATCCACATCCTTCTTTTTCCTTTTGGCATCTTTTACCCTCAAATGATGCCCGTGCTCATGTGGTCTCCCATCTTCTCTCTCACAAAACCTGTTCCCTGGAACTTACTGATTACTGACACATTTTCTACTAGAAACATGGCTGTATTTCTTGCTTTCACACACAAGATGCCAGTTCCTGAAGTTCCTGTTTGTCCTAGATGTCTGGCATCAGAATGACAAGACTGTGTCTATTAAACCCTGATAAGGTACCATGCTGTATAATAGCAGAAAATCAAGGTGGCTAATGTCCTTCATATATTTCTGGATAAATTGCTTTATACTGTGCTTTTCTAATAAGACAAGATTGATCATTTACTGAGCACTTACTAGTTTCTACCAAATTCTTTCTTGTTCTAAGATCACTTTCCATGATTCCAGTTTCCTTTCATGTTGCTATCAATGCACTTCAAACAGTTTCTGATGCTAAAGATAGTTAACACATCTCAAAGTAGACAATTGGAAGAGTAAAAGTTCTAGTGCTCAAGATGTGTGGAAAGTATTTAAAGGACTACACTTTAAACCAGTGTCCCAGCATATTTATATTATAATGGACCCTGTCAATTACATAGCCATACTGAGCAAGGGTAACCACTTACATTACACTCTAACAACAGTGATTAATTTTGCCTGTTCATGACTATATAATGGATACACAGAGAGAGAGAGTACTTACTTTTCTTATTTCTGGCTTCTTTAATTCAACAGTTGTGAATTTTTCCATAAGATCGTGTGTAGTTGTAGATTATTTACTCTTTTTTTAATTTTTAAATTTTTTTCAATTGGAGTATAATCGCTTTATAATGTTGTGTTAGTTTCTGCTGTACAATAAAGTGAATCAGCTAAATGATACATATAACACGTCCCTCTTGGACCTCCTTCCCCCATCCCACCCACCTAGGTCATCACAGAGCACTGAGCTGAGCTCCCTGTGCTATACAGCAGGTTCCCACTAGCTATATATTTTATACATTATAGTTTATTTATGTCAAACCTAATCTCCCAATTCATCCCACTCTCCCTTTCACCTGCTGCATCCACACGTCTGTTCTCTGCGTCTGTGTCTCTATTCCTGCCCTGCAAATAGGTTCATCTGTACCATTTTTCTAGATTCCATATATATGCGTTAATATGTTATTTGTTTTTCTCTTTCTGACTTACTTTACTCTGTATGACAGACTGTAGGTCCACCAACATCTCTACATATGACCCAATTTCATTCCTTTTTATGGCTAAGTAATATTCCATTATATATATAAAAATATATATATAATATATATATATAATATATATATATATTATATATATATATATATATATATATATATATATATATATACACACACACTGAGCTGGCTATTGTAAATAGTGCTGCAATGAACATTGGGGTACATGTGACTTTTTGAACTATGGTTTTCTCAGGGTATATGCCCAGTAGTGGAATTGCTGGGTCATATGGTAGTTCTGTTTTTAGTTTTTTAATGAACATCCATACTGTTCTCCACAGTGGCTGTATCAATTTACATTCCCACCAACAGTGCAAGAGGGTTCCCTTTTCTCCACACCCTTTCCAGCATTTATTGTTTGTAGAGTTTTTGATGATGGCCATTCTGACCAGTGTGAAGTGATACCTCACTGTAGTTTTGATTTGCATTTCTCTAATAATTAGTGATGTTGAGCAGCTTTTCATGTGTTTGTTGGCCATCTGTATGTCTTCTTTGGAGAAATGCCAGTTTAGGTCTTCTGCCCATTTTTGGATTGGATTGTTTGTTTTCTTGATATTGAGCTGCATGAGCTGTTTCTATATTTTGGAGATTAATCCTTTGTCGGTTGATTCATTTGTAAATACTTTCTCCCATTCTAAGGGTTGTCTTTTTGTCTTGTTTATGGTTTCCTTTGCTGTGCAAAAGCTTTTCTGTTTAATTAGGTCCCATTTTTTATTTTTGTTTTTATTTTCATTGCTCTAGGAGATGGGTCAAAAAGATCTTGCTGTGATTTATGTCAAAGAGTGTTTTTCCTATGTTTTCCTCTGAGAGTTTTATAGTATCCGTTCTTACCTTTAGGTCTTTAATCCATTTTGAGTTTATTTTTGTGTATGGTGTTAGGGAGTGTTGTAATTTCATTATTTTACATGTAGCTGTGCAGTTTTCCCAGCACCACCTATTGAAGAGGCTGTCTTTTCTTCATTATATATTTTTACCTCTTTTGTCATAGATTAGGTGACCATAGGTACATGGGTTTATCTCTGGGCTTTCTATCCTGTATCACTGATCTATATTTCTGTTTTTGTTCCAATACCATACTGTCTTGATTACTGTAGCTTTGTGGTATAGTCTAATGTCAGGGATCCTGATTCTTCTAGCTCCGTTTTTCTTTCTCAGGATTGCTTTGGTTATTCGGGGTCTTTTGTGTTTCCATACAAATTGTGCAATTTTTTGTTCTAATTCTGTAAAAATGCCATTGGTAGTTTGATAAGGATTGCAACAAATCTGTAGATTGATTTGGGTGTTATAGTCATTTTCACAATATTGATTCTTCCAATCCAAGAACATGGTATACCTCTCCATCTGCTTGTGTCATCTTTGATTTATTTCATCAGTGTTTATAGTTTTCTTAGTACAGGTCTTTTGCCTCCTTAGGTAGGTTTATTCCTAGGTATTTTATTCATTTTGTTCCAATGGTAAATGGGATTGTTTCCTTAATTTCTCTTTCTGATATTTCGTTGTTAGTGCATAGGAATGCAACAGATTTATGTGCATTAATTTTGTGTCCAGCAACATTACCAAATTCATTGATTAGTTCTAGTAATTTTCTGGTGGCATCTTTAGGATTTTCTGCATATAGTATCATGTCATCTGCAAACAGTGACAGCTATACTTCTTCTTTTCCAATTTGTATTCCTTTTATTTCTTTTCCTTCTCTGATTGCCATGGCTAGGACTTCCAAGACTATGTTTAATAATACTGGCAAGAGTGGACATCCTTGTCTTGTTCCTGATCTTAGAGGAAATGCTTTCAGTTTTTCACCATTGAGAATGATGTTTGCTGTGGGTTTGTCATATATGGCCTTTATTATGTAGCAGTAGGTTCCCTCTATGTCCACTGGACATAAATGGGTGTTGAATTTTTTCAAAAGCTTTTTCTGCATCTATTGAGATGATCATATGGTTTTTATTCTTTCATTTGTTAATATGGTGTATCACATTAATTGATTTGCATACATGGAAGATCCTTGCATCTTTGGATAAATCTCATTTGATCATGGTGTATGATCTTTTAAATGTGTTCTTGGATTCTGTTTGCTAGTATTTTGTTGAGGATTTTTGCATCTATGTTCATCAGTGATATTGTTCTGTAATTTTCTTTTTTTGTGATATCTTCGTCTGGTTTTGGTATTAGTGTGATTTGATGGTGGCCTCATAGAACAAGTTTGAGAGTGTTCCTTCCTCTGCAATTTTTTGGAAGAGTTCGAGAAGGATAGGTGTTAGCTCTTCTCTAAATGCTTGATAGAATTTGCCTGTGAAGCCATCTGGTCCTGGACTTTTGTTTGTTGGAAGATTTTTAATTGCAGTTTCAATGTCATTACCTGTGATTGGTCTGTTTATATTTTCTAATTCTTCCTGGTTCAGTCTTAGAAAGTTGTATCTTTCCAAGAATTTGTCCATTTCTTCCAGGTTGTCCATTTTATTGGCATATAGTTGCTTGTAGTAGTCTCTTATTATCCTTTGAATTTCTGCTGTGTCAGTTGTAATTTCTCCTTTTTCATTTCTAATTTTATTGATTTGAGTCATCTCCCTTTTTTTCTTGATGAGTCTGGCTAAAGGTTTATCAATTTTGTTTATTTTCTCAAAGAATCAACTTTTAGTTTTATTGATCTTTGCTATTGTTTTCTTTCTTTTCTATTTCATTTGTCTCTGCTCTGATCTTTATGATTTCTTTGATTTTACTAACTTTGGGTTTTCTTTGTTCTTCTTTCTCTAGTTGCTTTAGGTGTAAGTTTAGATTGTTTATTTGAGATTTTTCTTGTTTCTTAAGGTGAGATTGAATTGCTATAAACTTCCTCTTAGAACTTCTTTTGCTGCATCCCATAGACTTTGGGTCATCGGGTTTTTGTTGTCATCTGTTTCTAGGTATTTTTTAATTTCCTGTTTGATTTCTTCAGTGATCTCTTGCTTATTTAGCAGCATACTGTTTAGCCTCCATGTGTTTATGTTTTTTTACAGTTTTTTTTCCTGTAATTGATTTCTAATTTCATAGTATTGTGGTTGGAAAAGATGCTTGATATGATTTCAATTTCCTTAAATTTTCTGAGGCTTGATTTGTGACCCAAGATGTGATCTATCCTGGAGAATGTTCTGTGTGCACTTGAGAAGAAAGTGTAATCTGTTGCTTTTGGGTAGAATGTCTTATACATATCAATTAAATCTATCTGGTGTATTGTGTCATTTAAAGCTTGTGTTTCCTTATTTATTTTCTGTCTGGATGATCTGTCCTTTGGTGTAAGTGGGGTATTAAAAGTCCCCCACTATTATTGTGTTACTGTCGATTTCCCCTTTTATGGCTGTCAGCATTTGTCTTATGGATTGAGGTGCTCCTTTGTTGGGTGCATAAATATTTATAATTGTTATATTTTCTTCTTGGATTGATCCCTTGATCATTATGTAATGTCCTTCCTTATCTCTTGTAACATTCTTTAAGGTCTATTTTATCCAATACGAGTATTACTACTCCAGGTTTCTTGTGTTTTCCTTTGTCATGGAATATCTTTTTTCATCCCCTAACTTTCAGTCTGTATGTGTCCCTAGGTCTGAAGAGGGTCTCTTAGAGACAGCATATATACTGGTCTTGTTTTTGTATCCATTCAGCCAGTCTGTGTCTTTTGGTTGGAGCATTTAATCCATTTACATTCAAGGTGATTATCAATATGTATGTTCCTATTACCATTTTCTTAATTGTTTTGGGTTTGTTTTTGTGTCTTTTTCTTCTCTTGTGTTTGCCGCCTAGAGAAGTTCCTTTAGCATTTGTTGTAAAGCTGGCTTGGTGGTGCTGGATTCTCTTAGCTTTTGCTTGTCTTTAAAGCTTTTGATTTCTCCATCGAATCTAAATGAGATCCTTGCTGGGTAGAGTAATCTTGCTTGTAGGTTTTTCCCTTTCATCACTTTAAATATATCCTGCCACTCCCTTCTGGCCTGCAGAGTTTCTGCTGAAATGTCAGCTGATAACCTTGTGAGGATTCCCTTGTATGTTATTGTTTGCTTTTTCCTTGCTGCTTTTAATATTTTTTCTTTGAATTTAATTTTTGTTAGTTTGATTAATATGTGTGGTCTTGTGTTTCTCCTAGAGTTTATCCTATATGGGACTCCATGTGCTTCCTGGACTTGGGGGGTGGGGCTATTTCCTTTCCCATGTTATGGAAGTTTTAGATTATTATCTCTTCAAATATTTTCTCAGACCCTTTCTCATTCTCTTCTTTTTCTGGGACCCCTATAATATGAATGTTGGTGCTTTGAATTTTTTCCCAGAGGTCTCTGAGACTGTCTTCAATTCTTTTCATTCTCTTTTCTTTCCTCAGCAGTTACTTCCACCATCCTACCTTCCAGCTCACTATTCATTCTTCTGCCTTAGTAATTCTGCTATTGATTCCTCTTATTGTATTTTTCATTTCATTTATTGTGTTGTTCATTACTGTTTGATTATTATTTAGTTCTTCTAGGTCTTTGTTAAACTTTTCTTGTATTTTCTCAACCCATGCCTCCATTCTATTTCTGAGATTTTGGATCATCTTTACTATCATTACTCTGAATTCTTTTTCAGGTAGGTTGCCTATTTCCTCTTCCTTTATTTGGTCTTGTAGGTTTTTACCTTGCTTCTTCATCTGTAACATATTTCTTTGTCATCTCATTTTTTTTTGATGGGTGGGACTGTGTTCCTGTCTTACTGGTTGTTTGGCCTGAGGTGTCCAGCACTGGAGTTTGCAAGCAGTTGGGTAGGGCCAGGTCTTGGTGCTGAGATGAGGACCTCCAGGAGACCTCACTCCAATTAATATTTCCTGGGGTTTGAAGTTCTCTGTTTGTCTAGCGGTTTGGATTCAGTGCTCCCACCACAGGAGCTCAGGCCTGACCGCCAGCCTGAAAACCAAGATCCTGCAAGCCACATGGTGTGGCAAAAAAAGAGAAAAAGAAAAGGAGCAGTACAATAACAAAGAATAAAAAATAAAGTAAAATTAGAAAAATGAACATATATAACAGAAAAAATATAAATATAAGTGAAACAACAACAAGGTAAAACAGAACTACAATAGCAAAAAAATAAAAAATAAAAGGGGGGAGAACAAACCAAAAGGAGCAGAACAATAATAAAGAGTAAAAAATAAAATAAAATTAGAAAAATAAAGAACTTATTAGAAAAAATAAAAATATAAATGAAACAACAACCACAACCTAAAAGAAAAAAAAAAAAGAAAAAGGGCCAGAAAAGGGTTTGGCTGTGGGGACAGAGCTTAGGCAGGGGCAGGGCTTAGGCAGGTTTGGGGTTTAGTCGGGGACGGGGGCCTAGGCTTAGGATCCGCTAGGCTGCAATAGACAGCTTGGCCGGAGGGGACCTCAGAGCGTGGAGTGCAGAGGTAAGGCCCTGGGTGGGCGTGTGGGGGCAGAGCTTAGGCTCCGCTCACCAGGAGAGGACCTTGGACTGCAAAGGATCAGGCCTGGAACCTCAACAGGCTCCCCATTGATTCCCTCACTGTGGGTGGACCCCCTCCAAGCGTGGGAGCCTCTCCCTTCCCCCAGACACCCCTCAGGGGCACTGGTCCAGTCTAGCCTCTACCTACCTTTCCTCTCCCCCTCCCCACTACATCCCTCCCACACCCTCAGGACCCACGTGGCCACATGGGGCCTTGGTGGGCAGAGGATCAAGCCAGGGACCACAGCAGGCTCCCAGGCCCCAAGTGGGCAGAGGAAATGCTGGCCCATCCTTCACTTTCCCGGGGGTCTCTCACCATCCCTGTTGCTCCTAGGTGGGCCATTCCAGTTGTGGGAACCCTTACCCTCCCCTAGCTGCTCCTCAGGGTTGCCAGTCCCACCCACCTCCATTTCTCCTCCCCCCCTCCCTCCCCCCAACGTCCTATCTGGTTGCTCAAGAGTTCCTCCCATCCCCTTAAGTGTCAGTGGTCCCCCACCAGTGCCTGCTAGGTGTCCTAGTTGTGAGGAGACGTGAACTCCGCATCCTCCTACTCTGCCATCTTCACTCTCATTATTATAGTGCAAGAGATTCCTGGGTTCCACCCCCAGAGTTTCTGTTGCAGTAGGTCTGGTGTGGGGCCCAAGAATTTGTCTTTCTAACAAGTCTAAGAGAGTCATGTTGACGCTGCTGGTCTGGGAATATGAAGTTTATGGCACCTACCCTAAAGAATAGGTGGTCTAGTTAAGGAGATAGAAAAGTAAATAGACAATTCCAATGCAATGATAAATGCCACAGTGCTTTGGGGACACAGATAAGGGAGAAAAAAACCCAGAATGATAGCGATGGTGGTAAAACATCCTGAAATAACCACTGAGCTGAATTTGGAGATGGAGTGTTAGCTATAGGGAAAAAGGTGATTCTAGGCAGAGGAGAAACTTCTTGGAAGCTTTGGTTGGTGATTAGCAGACCACGTTTAGGGTATTGCAGCAGTTCCACTTGGCAGGAACATTGGATGAAGTTGCAGAGACAGCCAGAAGAAAAAAAGAAAAGGAATCCGTCTTGAAGTGACCAAGTTAGTGGACTGGGAATCCAGCATCAGATGAATGAACGTATTTCATAATCTAAATATACATCCAACTAATGGAGGTTATTTGCCTTGCTTTAAGCCCATTTAGAAAAATAAAATCATTTACATTAGAAAAGATTGTCATAAAATTCCTGTTTTCCTCTGTAACGTATAAAACAGGAAAAAAGAATTACTCTTCCAAATGGATTTATACCTCACTCTTTAAACAAGATATGCATTTTCTTACTTTTCTAAAACAAACTATATAGCCACATAAAGGGTAATAATAATAATAATGTAATCATAATATTTTTGAGTGCCAGGCATTGCCTCATTTAATCCTACCTAAAATCCTATGAAGTATGTATTATCTCCCTTTTATGGATGATAAAATGAAATATCAAAGCTTAAGTAATTTGATAAAGGTCACTCAGGTAATAAATGGCAAATCTGGAACCCAGGTCTAATTCCAAGGCCATGCTCTTAAGCAACAAGTCTCTTTCCTTTGCTATTTCATATTGAGCATGACAAGATAGAGGTGTGGTCTGGAGCCATGAAATGGTCATCGAGGCACGATCTACCAGGACTCATTCTTTGCAAGAATCTCTACCTTACCTTCATAGAGCTAACAGTCTGGTAGGCAAGACAGATATGAACACAAATGGGTGTGATAAATTATTACAGTGAACAGTTGGGCACAAATAAGTCAGAGTACAATTCTACTTGATGAAAGGCATAGAGGTATATAGAGAGAATTCAGAAAGAAGATGAGGTACAAGTAGAATCCTGCAATCCATGTAGGTGTTTAGCAAGCAAGGAGAAGAGGCCTAGGCAGGGGAAATATTTTGAACAAAAGCACTGTATGTTCTAGGAACTGAAAATAGTTCCATCTCATTGAGGTGTGAGGTGAATAGGGAGGAAAATGAAAATGAACAGGTGAGTAGATTACCTAATAGAAGGTCTTATATCCATGCAAAGTTATAGGGACTTTATGACTGACAAGGGAAAGATTAACCAGAGGAATCACATGATCCTATTTACCTTTTTAAAAAAGTTTGAAGTATAGTTGATTTACAATATTTTGTTAGTTTCAGGTGTACAGCACAGTTATTAAGTATTTTTTCAGATTATACTCTGTTATAGGTTATTATAAGATAGTGGGTATAATTCCCTGTGCTATACAGTATATCCTTGTTGCTTATCTATTTTATATAAATATTAGTTCGTTTCCATTAATCCCATACCTTAATTTGTCTCTCTACCTTTTGGTAACCACAAGTTAGTTTTCTCTCATCTGTGAGTCGGTTTCTGTTTTGCATATACATTCATTTGTTTTTTTTTAGATTCCACATATAAATGATATCATACAGTATTTTCCTTTCTCTGTATGACATTTCACTAAGCATAATATTCTGTAGGTCCATCCATGTTGCTGCAAATGGCAGTGTTTCATTCTTTTTTTTATAACACATCTTCTTAAGCCTGTCCTCTGTTGATGGGCACTTGCTTCCAAGTCTTGGCTATTGTAAACAGTGCTGCTATGAACATTGGGGTGCATGTATCTTTTCAAATTAGAGTTTTCATTTTTTCTGAATATATACCCAGGAGTGAAATTGCTGGATCTTATGGTAGTTCTATTTTCAGTTTTTTGAGGAACGTCCGTACTGTTTTCCATAGTGGCTGCACCAATTTATATTCCCACCAACAGTGTAGGAGGGTTCTCTTTTCTCCACATCCTCTCCAAATTTTTTATTTGTAGGCTTTTTCATGATAGCCATTCTGACAGGTGATACCTCATTGTGGTTTTGATTTGCACTTCTCTAATAATTAGCAATGTTGAGCATCTTTTCATGTTCCTATTAGTCATTTGTATGTCTTCTTTGGAGAAATGTCTATTCAGGTCTTCTGCCCATTTTTTTGATTGGGTTGTTTAATTTTTTTTTAATATTTAGTTGTATGAGCTGTTTGTATATTTTGGATATTAACCCCTTGTTGATCACATTATTTGCAAATATTTTCTCCCATTCTGTAAATTGTCTTTTTGTTTTGTCCAAGGTTTCCTTTGCTGTGCAAAAGTTTTTAAGTGTAATTAGGTCTCATTTGTTTATTTTTGCTTTTATTTCTTTTGCCTTAGGAAACATCCAGGAAAATATTGCTATTATTTATGTCAAACAGTATTCTGCCTCTGTTCTCTTCTATGAGTTTTGTGACTTTAGGTTTTAAACCTGAAACCATTTTGAGTTTATTTTTGTATATGGTGTGAGGAAATGTTCTAATCTCATTGTTTTTCATGTGGCTGCCCAGTTTTCCCAGTACCACTTGTTGAAGAGACTGTCTTTTCACCAGTGTATATTCCTGCCTCCTTTGTCATAGATTAATTGACTATAGGAGCATGGGTATATTTCTGGGCTCTCTGTTCTGTTCCATTGATCTATGTGTCTGTTTTTGTGCTAATAACATATGTTTTGATTACTTTAGCTTTATAGTATAGTCTGAAGTCTGGGAGTTTTGTTCTTTTTCTCAGGATTGCTTTGGAAATTATGGATCTTTTGTGGTTCCATAAAAATGTTAGTGTATTTTGAAATAGTTTGAGAATGATAGTTATTAGTTTTTCCTTATATGTTTGTTAGAATTCCCCTGTGAAACTGTCCAGTCCTGGACTTTTGTTTCCTGGAGTTCTTTTAATTACAAATTTAATTTCACTTCTAGTGATCAGTCTGTTCAAATTGTCTATTTCTTCTTGAATCAGTCTTGACAGACTGTATGTTTCTAGAAATTTGTCCATTTCTTCTAGGATGTCCAATTTGTTGGCATATAACTATTCATAGTATTCTCTTATGATTTTTTATATATCTGTGGTATAAGTTGTTACTTCTCCTCTTTCATTTCTTATTTTGTTTATTTGGGTCCTCTCTCTTTTCTTCTTGGTGAGCCTGTCTAAAGGTTTATTAATTTTGTTTATCTTTTTAGAAAACCAGTTCTTGGTTTCACTGATCTTTTCTATTGTTTTTTGATCTCTGTTTTATTTATTTCTTCTCTGATCTTCATTATTTCCTTCCTTCTGCTGACTTTGGGCTTTGCTTTTTTTTTCTTTTTCTTATTCTTTTTGGTGGTAAGTTAGGCTGTTTATTTGATGTTTTTCTTGTTTCTTGAGGAAGGCCTGTATTGCTATAGACTTCCCTATTACAGCTGCTTTTGTTGTATCCCATATATTTTCAAAGTTGTGTTTCCATTTTCCTTTGTCTTGAGGTATTTTCTGATTTACTCTTTGATTTCATCACTGATCCATGTAGCATGTTGTTTAGCCTCCACATGTTTGTTCTTTCCCAGTTTTTCTTTCTGTAGTTGATTTCTAATTTCATACCACTGTGGATGGAAAAATGCTTGATGTAATTTCTATCCTCTTAAATTTATTGAGGATGTGATCTCTCCTGGAGAATGTTCAATTTGAACTTGAAAAAAATGTGTATTCTGCTGTTTTGGATGCAATGTCCTCTAGGTATCAATTACATCCAGCTTGTCTATTGTATCATTTAAGATTACTGTTACCTTATTGATTTTCTCTGTGGATGATCTGTTCGGTGATGTCAATGGGGTGTTAAAGTCTCCTACTATTATTGTATTATCATCAATTTCTCCCTTTATGTCTGTTTGCTCAATATATATATTGATTGCATTTATCAATACAATACAATCTTGTATTGATCCCTTTATCATTATATAATCCCTTTATCATTATATAATGTCATTCTTTGTCTTTTGTTATAGCCTTTGTTTTAAGGTCTGTTTTATCTAATATAAGTAATGCTGCTGCCACTTTCTTGTAGTTTCCTTTTGCATAAAATACCTTTTACCATCCCCTCACTTTCAGTCTGTGGGTTTCTTTTTCCCTGAAGTGAGTCTCTTGTAGGCAGTATATTGAAGGTTTTTTTTTTCCCAATCAGCCACCATATGACTTTTGATTGGAGCATTTAGCACATTGACATTTAAAGTAATTATTGATAGATATGTACTTATTGTCATTTTATTCCTTGTTTACCAGTTGTTTTTGTAGTTCTTCTCTGTTCATTTCTTGTTCTACTTTTTCTCCTGCTGTGGTTTGATGATTTTCTTTTGTAGAATACTTGGATTTTTTTTCTTTTTTGTTTCTTGTGTATCTATTTCAGGTTTTTGATTTGTGGTTACCATGGGGTTCATAAATGTTGACCCATAATTGTATTTACTTGATTTAAACTGATAGTCATTTTATTTCAAACACATTCTAAAAGATCTATATTTTTACTCCTTTCCCCCACTATTTGTGGGGGGTTTTGTTTTCTTTTTTTTTGCGGTACGCGGGCCTCTCACTGTTGTGGCCTCTCCCATTGCAGAGCACAGGCTCCGGACGCGCAGGCTCAGCGGCCATGGTTCACGGGCCCAGCCACTCTGCGGCATGTGGGATCTTCCCGGACCAGGGCAGGAACCTATGTCCCCTGCATCGGCAGGCGGACTCTCAACCACTGCACCACCAGGGAAGTCCCTATTTGTGTTTTTGATGTCATATTTTGCATCTTCATGCTTAACCATTTACTGTTTATTGTAGTTATAGTTGTTTTTACATTTTTGTCTTTTAATTTATTTATTGGCTTATTTAAGTGATCTTCAATCCTTATTATATATTTGCCTTTCCTATTGTGATTTTCCCTTTCCTGTAGATCCTTATTTCTTTTCCATTTAGAGAAGACCCTTCAACATTTCCTTTAGGGTAGGTTTAGTACTGCTGAATTCTTTTAGTTTTGCTTCTCTGAGAAGTTTTTCAATCTTTTCTCCTATTCTACATGATATCTACGTTGCAGGTTTTTCCTTTCATCACCTTGAATATATCATGACTCTCCCTCTGGCCTGCAAAGTTTGTGCTGAGAAGTCAGCTGATAGCCTTATGGGGATCTCTGTATATGACTCTTTGTTTTTCTGTTGTTGCCTTTAGATTTCTCTCTTCATCTTTAACTTTTGCCATTTTAATTATGACATCTCTTGGTGTGGATACGTTTGGGTTCATCTTGTTTGGGACCCTCTGTGCTTCCTTTACCTGGAGCTTGTGGAGCAAGTGGAGCTTGTGCACTTACAGAGGTTCAGCACACTGCCTGTGTAGATGACTATGGCTCTGCTCAGATGCAGCCCATGGTTGTGTCTTTTCCCTTGTTTTATCGATTGTGACCAATCATGGGGTCATTACTAGCTACTGAACTCCTTGGGCAGGGTTTTTAAAAACTCTGATATATTAGTATTAGTTGTAACCATGATAATAATGATATTGTTAACTATTGTTCATTAGGTCCCCACTATAAACTTGGTGTTTCATGTATATTATTTCAGTTAAGCCATATACCAATTCCATGAAGCAGTCAGATATATTATTGCTGCTTTAAAGATAAGAAACTTAAGGTTTAAATAATTTAACCAAGGTCACATAGTAAGTGGTAGAGCAAAGATTTAAACTCAAAATAAAAAATGGGAATGATATATAATTAACAATAATATATATGCATTAAAAGATAATTATAAATTTTAAAATGTAAACCTAAAAAGGTAGATTAAATGTGTAGTATAAGGGGCTGATTTTCATACACTTGAAAAACTAAGGCTAAGAAGAAAAAAAAGTGAAATGTGGAGGTATATATTCAAGTAACTAAGAGAGGAGAAATGAGAAGAGGAAGATTTGTATGTGGTGGGGACTGTGGCAATCCATCAGCAATTGCCTCACGTACCATTACTCATTGGTAGAATGATTATCCCTAATTTGACCCTTCCAAACTGAGGTTATTTCTAGCACTTTGAACTTCTATATGATTTAAGCAACAGTTTTTTTTTTAAACTGAAGTTATGTGAGATTAAGTTTAATTTCCCCATATTATTCAAGATATGTTAACTGCTATAACAAAATACCTCTAATTTCAGTGGTATCAACAGCCAAAGTTAATTCTTGCTCATCTTACAGTATATAGGCATGGGGGAGAGGGACTCTGATACATGCAGTCATTCTGGGACCTAGGCTTATTCCATTTAGTGTAACCACTATCCCCCAGGGCTTCAGCAGCCTCCACTGGATCCTCCACATGCAGTCAAGAGTCAAAGAAAAAAAGAGACTGAGGATATTTATATGAGGTTTTAGTGGCCAAATATGGAAGTGGTATGCATCACTTCTTCCCACATTCCACTAGACAAGCTCAGTCCCATGGTACATCTAACAGTAGCAGAGTTTGATAGTAGCTTAGTGATGTGCTAAAGAATGAGAACAAATATCAATGCTCAGTTAGTCACTTTCTTACTCCCCAACTATATTGTTAGCTCCTAAGAGACATAAGTAGTACTTTTTGGTTATTTGTATGCCCCATAAACTCTTATACAGTTTCTAGAATATAATAGACTCTCAACTGATTGTTGAATAACTCCTGAGCTCACTTCTTAGCTTTAGGGCCATTTAAAGACCTTCAAAGACCCTAGGCCCACTTATTTTATTTTATTTTATTTTTTTGGTTCCCAAAGCAAAGACATTGATAAAGCAAATACAAGCTGCAATAATAAATACATCTGCAATAGTTGCTAAATATCATTAAATTATTATGTAATTTAGACAGTAAATATGGTCTATTTTTGCTTTTTTCCAATAGAATACATTTGATCACATTTTTTATATTCAGCATGTTCTTATTAGTCATCAATTTTATACACATCAGTGCATTCATGTCAATCCCAATCGCCCAATTCAGACCACACACACCCCGCAGCTTTCCCCCGTTGGTGTCCATACGTTTGTTCTCTACATCTATGTCTCAATTTCTGCCCTGCAAACTGGTTCATCTGTACCATTTTTCTCGGTTCCACATATCTACGTTAATATACGATATTTGTTTTTCTCTTTCTGACTTAATTCACTCTGTATGACAGTCTCTAGATACATCTACATCTCAACAAATGACCCAATTTCATTCCTTTTTATGGCTGAGTAATATTCCATTGTATATATGTACCACATCTTCTTTATCCATTCTTCTGTCAATGGGCATTTAGGTTGCTTCCATGACATGGCTATTGTAAATAGTGCTACAATGAACATTGGGGTGAATGTGTCTTTTTGAATTGTGGTTTTCTCTGGGTATATGCCCCATAGTGGGATTGCTGGATCATATGGTAATTCTATTTTTAGTTTTTTAAGGAACCTCCATACTGTTCTCCATAGTGGCTGTATCAGTTTACATTCCCACCAACAGTGCAAGAGGGTTCCCTTTTCTCCACACCCTCTCTAGCATTTGTTGTTTGTAGATTTTCTGATGATGGCCAGTCTAACTTGTGTGAGGTGACACCTCATTGTAGTTTTGATTTGTATTTCTCTAATAATTAGTGATGTTGAGCAGCTTTTCATGTGCTTCTTGGCCATCTCTATGTCTTCTTTGGAGAAATGTCTATTTAGGTGTTCTGCCCATTTTTGGATTGGGTTGTTTGTTTATTCAATATTGAGCTTCATGAGCTGTTTATATATTTTGGAGATTAATCCTTTGTCCACTGATTCGTTTGTAAATATTTTCTCCCATTCTGAGGTTGTCTTTTTGTCTTGTTTATGGTTTCCTTTGCTGTGCAAAAGCTTTTAAGTTTCATTAGGTCCCATTTGTTTATTTTTGTTTTTATTTCCATTACTCTAGGAGGTGTATCAAAAAAGATCTTTCTGTGATTTATGTCAAAGACTGTTCTTCCTATGTTTTCCTCTAAGAATTTTATAGTGTCCAGTCATACTTTTAGGTCTCTAATCCATATTATTTTTCTGCATGGCATTAGGGAGTGTTCTAATTTCATTATTTTACATGTACCTGTCCAGTTTTCCCAGCACCACTTATTGAAGAGACTGTCTTTTCTCCATTGTGTATCCTTGCCTCCTTTGTCATAGATTAGTTGACCATATGCGCGTGGGTTTACCTCTGGGCTTTCTCTCTTGTTCCATTGATCTGTGTTTCTGTTTTTGTACCAGTACCATATTGTCTTGATTACTGTAGCTTTGTAGTATAGTCTGAAGTCAGGGAGTCTGATTACTCCAGCTCCATTTTTTCCCTTCAAGACTGCTTTGGCTATTTGGGGTCTTTTGTGTCTCCATACAAATTTTAAGATTTTTTGTTCTAGCTCTGTAAAAAATGCCATTGGTAATTTGATAGGGATTACATTGAATCTGTAGATTGCTTTGGGTAGTATAGTCATTTTCACAATATTGATTCTTCCAATCTAAGAACATGGTATATCTCTCCATCTGTTGGTATCATCTTTAATTTCTTTAATCAGTGTCTTATAGTTTTCTGCATACAGGTCTTTTGTCTCCCTAGGTAGGTGTATTCCTAGGTATTTTATTCTCTTTGTTGCAATGGTAAATGGGAGTGTTTCCTTAATTTCTCTTTCAGATATTTCATCATTAGTGTATAGGAATGCAAGAGATTTCTGTGCATTAATTTTATATCCTGCAACTTTACAAATTCATTGATTAGCTCTAGTGGTTTTCTGGTGGCATCTTCAGGATTCTCTATGTATAGTATCATGTCATCTGCAAGCAGTGACAGTTTTACTTCTTCTTTTCCAATTTGTATTCCTTTTATTTCTTTTTCTTCTCTGATTGCCATGGCTAGGACTTCCAAAACTATGTTGAATAAGAGTGGTGAGAGTGGAAATCCTTGTCTTGTTCCTGATCTTAGAGGAAATGCTTTCAGTTTTTCACCATTAAGAATGATGTTTGCTGTGGGGTGGTCATATATGGCCTTTATTATGTTGAGGTAGGTTCACTCTATGCCCACTTTCTGGAGAGTTTTTATCATAAATGGGTGTTGAATTTTGTCAAAAGCTTTTTCTGCATCTATTGAGATGACCATATGGTTTTCTTCTTCAATTTGTTAATATGGTGTATCACATTGATTGATTTGTGTATATTGAAGAATTCTTGCATCCCTGGGAAAAATCCCGCCATTTAATGTGTTGTTGGATTTTGTTTGTTAGTATTTTATTGAGGATTTTTGCATCTATATTCATCAGTGATATTGGTCTGTAATTTTCTTTTTTTGTAGTATCTTTGTCTGGTTTTGGTATCAGGGTGATGGTGGCCTCATAGAATGAGTTTGGGAGTGTTCCTTCCTCTGCAATCTTTTGGAAGAGTTTGAGAAGGATAGGTGTTACCTCTTCCCTAAATGTTTGATAGAAATCACCTGTGAAGCGATCTAATCCTGGACTTTTGTTTGTTGCAAGATTTTTAATCACAGTTTCAATTTCATTACTTGTGATTGGTCTGTTCATATTTTCTATTTCTCCCTGGTTCAGTCTTGGAAGGTTATACCTTTCTAAGAATTTGTCCATTTCTTCCAGGTCCTTTTTATTGGCATAGAGTTGCTTGTAGTAGTTTCTTAGAATGCTTTGTATTTCTGTGGTGTCTGTTGTAACTTCTCCTTTTTCATTTCTAATTTTATTGATTTGAGTCCTCTCCTTCTTTTTCTTGATGAGTCTGGCTAATGGTTTATCAATTTTGTTTATCTTCTCAAAGAACCAGCTTTTAGTCTTATTGATCTTTGCTATTGTTTTCTTTATTTCTATTTCAGTTATTTCTGCTCTGATCTTTATGATTTCTTTCCTTCTGCTAACTTTGGGTTTTGTTTGTTCTTCTTTCTCTAGTTCCTTTACATGTAAGGTTAGATTATTTATTTTAAATTTTTGTTTCTTGATGTAGGCTTGTATAGCTATAAACTTCCCGCTTAGAACTGCTTTTGCTGTATCACATAGGTTTTGGATTGTCGTGTTTTCATTGTCATTTGTGTCTAAGTATTTTTTGATTTCCTCTTTGATTTATTCAGTGATCTCTTGGTTATTTAGTAACATAGTGGTTAGCCTCCCTGTGTTTGTGTTTTTTATGATCTTTCCCCTGTAATTCATTTCTAATCTCATAGTGTTGCAGTCAGAAAAGATGCTTGATATGATTTCAATTTTCTTAAATTTACTGAGGCTTGATTTGTGTCCCAAGATGTGATCTATCCTGGAGAATGTTCCATGCACACTTGAGAAGAAAGTGTAATCTGCTGTTTTGGATGGAATGTCCTATAAATATCAGTGAAATCTATCTGGTCTATTGCGTGATTTAAAGCTTCTGTTTCCTTTTTTATTTTCATTTTGGATGATCTGTCCATTGGTGTAACTGAGGTGTTAAAGTCCCCCACTCTTATTGTGTTACTGTCGATTTCCTCTTTTACAGCTGTTAGCAGTTGCCTTATGTATTGAGGTACTCCCATGTTGGGTGCATATATATTTTTAATTGTTATATCTTCTTCTTGGATTGATCCCTTGTAGTGTCCTTCCTTGACTCTTGTAACATTCTTTATTTTAAAGTCTACTTTATCTGCTATGAGTATTGCTACTCTAGCTTTCTTTTGATTTCCATTTGCATGGAATATCTTTTTCCATCCCCTCACTTTCAGTCTGTATGTTTCCCTAGGTCTGAAGTGGGTCTCTTGTAGACAGCATATATATGGGTCTTTTTTTTGTATCCATTCAGCAAGCCTGTGTCTTTTGGTTGGAGCATTTAATCCCTTCCCGTTTAAGGTAATTATCAATATATATGTTTCTATAACCATTTTCTTAATTGTTTTGGGTTTGTTTTTTTAGGTCCTTTTCTTCTCTTGTGTCTCCTGCTTAGAGAAGTTCCTTTAGCATTTGTTGTAGATCTGGTTTGGTGGTGCTGAATTCTCTCAGCTTTTGCTTGTCTGTAAAGCTTTTGATTTCTCCATTGAATCTGAATGAGATTCTTGCTGGGTAGAGTAATATTGGCTGTAGGTTCTTCCCTGACATCACTTTAAGTATCTCATGCCACTCCCTTCTCACTTGTAGAGTTTATGCTGAGAAATCAGTCATGGAAGTTCCCTTGTATGTTATTTGTCATGTTTCCTTTGCTGCTTTCAATAATTTATCTTTGTCTTTAATTTTTGCCAATTTGATTACTGTGTGTCTCAAGTGTGTTTCTCCTTGGGTTTATCCTGTATGGGACTTGCTGTGCTTCCTGGACTTGGGTGGCTATTTCCTTTCCCATGTTAAGGAAAATTTCTACTATAATATCTTCAAATATTTTCTCGGGTCCTTTCTGTCTCTCTTCTCCTTCTGGGACCCCTATAATGTGAATGTTGTTGCGTTTAATGTTGTCCCAGAGGTCTCTTAGGCTGTCTTCATTTCTTTTCATTCTTTTTTCTTTACTCTGTTCTGCAGCAGTGAATTCCACCATTCTGTCTTCCAGCTCACTTATACATTCTTCTGCCTCAGTTATTCTGGTATTGATTCCTTCTAGTGTAGTTTTCATTTCAGTTATTGTATTGTTCATTTCTGTTTGTTTGTTCTTTAATTCTTCTAGGTCTTTGTTAAACATTTTTTGCATCTTCTCGAGCTTTGCCTCCATTCTTTTTCTGAGGTCCTGTATCATTTTCACTATCATTATTCTGAATTCTTTTTCTGCAAGGTTGTCTATCTCCACTTCATTTAGTTGTTTTTCTGGGGTTTTATCTTGTTCCTTCATCTTGTACATAGCCCTCTGCCTTTTCATTTTGTCTGTCCTTCTGTGAATGTGGTTTTTGTTCCACAGGCTGCGGGATTGTAGTTCTTCTTGCTTCTGCTGTCTGCCCTCTGGTCAGCCCACTTATTTTAGAAGCCCAAACCTGTATGGTATCAAAATATCAGCATATATCACATACCATATTAATATATATTTTTTACCAGGAAAATTTGAAAAGTGTTATAAATTCTAATTTTGGAATTATTTGACTCCTGTCAAATCGCAAATTGATCAAAAACAGAATTTTTTATGTTGAAGAAAAGGTTATAAAGGCTTGATAGATAAAATAAAATGCATTGTTTATAATTTTAAGAAAAATTTTATAGGATGGAAATATCTTTTAACAACACACAAAATAAGGAGAATGAACCTGAAAGCTGTAATGTTCTTGCTATCACAAGAAGACTGAATCAAGAACACAGTTGAATTTTGACAAAATGGAGGAGAGGGTATAAGTAAAAGTCAGCTACACAATCACCCCTTCTGGCTACCTTGGTAACTAAAGCCTATATTATGATAATGTTTTTGTAATGAGAAATGCCTCCATGAAAATAACAAAATTAATAATTAGAGGTGGAACCACACAAGACCCCCCCCACCCCCAGTCTGGTGGGAAGATCTTGGGCTTTTAGAATGGGTTTAGGCAACAAAAGATAAGGGTAAGAATAATTTGGGATATTGAATTAAATTGGGACCTGCCTGCTCGGAAACTTCTTGGCTACCAATGACATGGTATTCTCTACTGACTTAGATGTGCATAAATGAAATGTTTATCCATCCATGTTACCTCACCTGGCCTAACTGACACCATCATTACATGGACAGAAACCCCATAGAAGGTGGTAGAAGAGAAGAGTTTTAAGTAATTCATTAAGTAAAATCAGTTTTGATTTCTTCACAGTAATTACATATACTAGGGAATTCTTAATGAGGTGAGAAAGTCTAACCTAGAAATTACTTTCAAATATAAAAACAATGTTTGTGAATTCTAAGAATGAAGTTGACATGCTATAATTTATTTAAATATTTAATCAATTATTTGTAGATTTAGACTTTGCTCCTATTCATGTTTTGAAACCAATGCATATATATATTTCATGTGTCCAGTGTTTGTGTAAGCCCTTGAAAAGCTCAGAGACCCTGGGTTCTGTTCCTACATCGTGTAACAGAACAAATGGTCATGCTTGGTACTTGCCAACTGGGTTTGCACTGAAGCGTGGTATTTATGTGGAGAGAGGCACCTTCCTTCTCCTGTGTGAATTCATAGATGGAAACAAAGGGTGTTCTTTCTGAGGGTTTCCTTTTGATAGATCAGTTTAAGTTCTATAAATAATAAATATAAATATATACACATATAAATAAAAATTAAAAGATAGATAGATAGACAGAGACATAGATAAGTGCTACTAGGTTCCAGACCCTGTGCTGGTTCTTACTCTTTTTAGTAGCCCTTACCTTCAAAGGCTTTATATATAGCAGCCAGTTATTAATTTTGCCTGAGTCAAGTTTTTACATATATAATGAATGTAAAAATGATAATTTTCTAAGTCCATTGTTCCCTCTGGCAGTCTTTTGTAAAACACAACTTTTCCTTCTCTTCTATCTATCTATCTATGTATCTACTATCTATCATCATCATCATTAATACAGAGTCATGGATTCTTATTTTATTCAATGGATTATTATCTTTAGTTTGTGCTAAATTGCTGCAGATATGGCCAGTGGGCCTCCTTTAAAGTACTTCTGGTCCCTTTATCATGTTCCCATATTTTGTAGCACTTCCTTATTTTCCAAGGAGCTCTGGATCCTTTTGGTATGGAAAGGTATTTAGAAATAGAGACTTGTGTGCTAGTTGTGCTCCTTGCTAATGGATTTCATTGCTTCCTTTCAGCAAAGAAAGCTAGAAAATACACACTCTCCACAACACACACAGACACACACACACACACACACATTTATACTGAGATTTTCCATTCCATCCAAACTCCATAGGGTTCTTTCTTTCTTTTTTTTTTTTTTAACATCTTTATTGGAGTATAATTCGGTCACAAAGCACCGAGCTGATATCCCTGTGCTATGCGGCTACTTCCCACTAGCTATCTACCTTACGTTTGGTAGTGTATATATGTCCATGCCTCTCTCTCTCTTTGTCATAGCTCACATAGGGTTCTTTCTTTATTATCCTTACTCTATTTGTATCTCCCCCCTGCAGTGAGGACACTGGCTCCTAACCTCAATATGTTTACTTATCTTCTCTCTTTGTATAGCTCACATAGGGTTCTTTCTTTATTATCCTTACTCTATTTGTATCTCCCCCCTGCAGTGAGGACACTGGCTCCTAACCTCAATATGTTTACTTATCTTTTCTGTTCTATAAGACACACAAAAAAGTTTCAGAATTGCTATACTGCTATAATAAATAAATCTACTAAAAAGAGTTCAATATTTGTTTCAATTTTTATTTTCTTTTGATTAAGGATATATAGTTAAACTGTTTACAAAGGTTCAAAAGTTACTTAGATTTTATTAAATCCTCCTTCAGCCTCGCTACCAAATTTTGAGGCCTGGCTCGTTCCACTCTGTTTTTTTAGCTTAAGTGTCACTTTCTAATGGATGCCTTTCCAAACTCTCTGTGTTAGGTTCGGTCTGTTTGTTGGATGTTCTCATAGCATCTTAATGCTTTTCTTACATAGAACTTTTCCTTTTTAGTCTTTGTGGTTGTTTACTGACTGTCTCTCCCAATATGCTGTAAGTTTCAGAAGAACAGAGATAATGTTTCTCTTATCACCTCTTATTCCCCTTTGAACGTATAGTAGGTATTAAGTAAATATTCATTGGGTAAATGAATTATATCTAATAGTTCTACAGGAACATAGAAAAAGAAGAAATTGTAAAAGGTTGTTTTTTACATTCCTTCTTTCTCTTACTATTCCTCCCCTTCCTTTCCTCTTCCAGAGGCAGAGATGTTTTCGGTTTAGTTGACAAACATTTGTTAAGAAACATTATTAAGCACCTAATGCATATTTCCTGGGCACTGAAATACATAAATCATTTAGGAGATTAAGATCTAGTGCCAAAAGGTATTGTGTCGTGACTAAAGAAATCATCTGGGCTTTCTCAAAGACCCCAAAAGGATCAGGCATATGGATTTCTACACTTATCTACTTTAAAAGGTAGATGTTCTTTTTTGACTAACTTTCAGCACATTTCTACATTCATTTTTTAAGGTAATTCTGCCAAGTATGCTTTCTCTTCAGTGGTTAAATGTAAAAATAGAACTTCTCGCTTGAGGAGCCTCTGAATAAGGTTCCGTGTATGAGTGTGAAAATCCATTGCTGACAGGATTGAACTGTAAATAATTTTAAATAATTTTTTAACGTGGGTCTAGAGCCATGTGACTTCTTCTAATTTGGACACTCCAAAGGAAAACCATGTGGCCCATGATTAAATTGAATTTTTTCATTATGTGTTAGAAAACAATAAATAGGAAACAAAGCAATTTAAATAACAGTGAGGACCTCTTCACAAGGAATTTAAATGAAGTAGGAAGCAAATTAATATGAAGTGATTTCTGTCACATGCTTTTCCTTCCTCTGTTGTTCCTAGATCCCAAGAACCCTGTGTCATCTTTCTTTATACCCTAAATCAGAGAGTTACTTATTTCTGATGAATTCTCAACACTCAATTGATAAAGTTCTTTACTTCACTTTTTCTTCTGGATAAAGTTGGATGATAATCAAATAAAGAAGAATGTAAAAGGAGACACTATGGTGTCATGGGCAAGTATGGGCCTTGAATCCAGAAGGGCCTGTCTCTACATCTTAGCTCTATTAGCTGGAAAGCCTTGGATAAAGCAGATGTTTCTAAGCCTCGTTTTCTTCATCACTAAAATGATAGTCCATTTTCAGGATCTTTTTTGAGTATTTAAAATTACATACAGTAATGTTACTCAAACTGAGCCTGGTGCATAGAAAGTATAAGTAATTTGTAGTTATTATGTGGGTTCTTTATCTTATCTCTATCCACAGGCAAATTTTTTTTTAATTTTATTTTTTATACATCAGGTTCTTATTAGTTATCCATTTTATACATATTAGTGTATATATGTCAATCCCAATTTCCCAATTCATCCCACCAACACCACCCCACCCCTGCCATTTTTGCCCCTTGGTGTCCATACGTTTGTTCTCTACATCTATGTCTCAATTTCTACCCTGCAAACTGGTTCATCTGTACCATTTTTCTAGGTTCCACATCTGTGTGTTAATATATGATATTTGTTTTTCTCTTTCTGACTTACTTCACGCTGTATGACAGTCTCTGGGTCCATCCATGTCCCAACAAATGACCCAATTTCATTCCTTTTTATGGCTGAGTAATATTTCATTGTATATATGTACCACATCTTCTTTATCCATTCATCTGTCAGTGGGCATTTAGGTTGCTTCCATGACCTGGCTATTGTAAATAGTGCTACAATGAACATTGGGGTGCATGTGTCTTTTTGAATTGTGGCTTTCTCTGGGTATATGCCCCATAGTGGGATTGCTGGGTCATATGGTAATTCTATTTTTAGTGTTTTAAGGAACCTCCATACTGTTCTCCATAGTGGCTGTATCAGTTTACATTCCCACCAACAGTGCAAGAGGGTTCCCTTTTCTCCACACCCTCTCCAGCATTAGTTGTTTGTAGATTTTCTGATGATGCCCATTCTAACTGGTGTGAGGTGATACCTCATTGTAGTTTTGATTTGCATTTCTCTAATAATTAGTGATGGTGAGCAGCTTTTCATGTGACTCTTGGCCATCTCTATGCCTTCTTTGGAGAAATGACTATTTAGGGCTTCTGCCGATTTTTTTATTGCGTTGTTTGTTTTTTTAATACTGAGCTGCATGAGGTGTTTATATATTTTGGAGATTAATCCTTTGTCCACTGATTGGTTTGCAAATATTATCTCCCATTCTGAGGGCTCTTTTCATCTTGTTTATGGTTGCCTTTGATGTGCAAAAGCTTTTAAGTTTCATTAGGTCCCTTTTTTTTTTTTTTTTTTTTTTTTTTTGTTT
>NW_006793735.1:256690-305312 GCF_000442215.2 Lipotes vexillifer
CAGGCCTCTCCCGTTGTGGAGCACAGGCTCTGGACACGCAGGCTCAGCAGCCATGGCTCACGGGCCCAGCTGCTCCACAGCATGTGGGATCTTTCCAGACCAGGGCATGAACCCGTGTCCCCTGCATCGGCAGGTGGACTCTCAACCACTGCGCCACCAGGGAAGCCCTAGGTCCCATTTGTTTATTTTTGTTTTTATTTCCATTACTCTAGTAGGTGGATCAAAAAAGATCTTGCTGTTATTTATGTCAAACAGTGTTCTTCCTGTGTTTTCCTCTAAGAGTTTTATAAGTGTCCGGTCTTACATTTAGCTCTCCAATCCATTTTGAGTTTATTTTTGTGTATGGTGTTAGGGAGTGTTCTAATTTCATTCTTTTACATGTAGCTGTCCAGTTTTCCCAGCACACTTATTGAAGAGACTGTCTTTTCTCCATTGTATATTCCTGCCTCTTTTGTCATAGATTAGTTGACAATAGGTGCGTGGGTTTATCTCTGGGCTTTCTATCCTTTTCCATTGATGTATATTTATGTTTTTGTGCCAGTACCATATTGTCTTGATTACTGTAGCTTTGTATAGTCTGAAGTCAGAGAGTCTGATTTCTCCAGCTTCATTTTTTAATTTATTTTAAAGTCTGTTTTATCTGATATGAGTATTGCTACTCCAGCTTTCTTTTCCATTTGCATGGAATATCTTTTTCCATCCCCTCACTTTCAGTTTGTATGTGTTCCTAGGTTTGAAGTGGGTCTCTTGTAGAAAGCATATATATGGGTGTTGTTTTTGTATCCATTCAGTGAACCTGTGTCTTTTGGTTGGAGCATTTAATCCATTCACATTTAAGGTAATTATCAATATTTATGTTCCTATTACCATTTTCTTAATTGTTATGGATTTGTTTTTGTAGGACCCTTTCTTCTCTTGTGTTCCCACTTAGAGAAGTTCCTTTAGCATTTGTTGTAGAGCTGGTTTGGTGATGCTGAATTCTCTTAGCTTTTGCTTCTCTGTAAAGCTTTTGATTTCTCTGTCAAGTCTGAATGGGATCCTTGCTGAGTACAGTAATCTTCGTTGTAGGTTATTCCCTTTCATCACTTTAAATATATCATGCCACTCCTTTCTGGCTTGTAGAGTTTCTGCTAAGAAATCAGCTGTTAACCTTATGGGAGTTCCCTTGTATGTTATTTGTTGTTTATCCCTTGTTGCTTTTAGTAATGTTTCTTTGTCTTTAATTTTTGTCAGTTTGATTACTATGTGTCTCAGCATGTTTCTCCTTGAGTTTGTCCTGCCTGGGACTCTCTGTGCTTCCTGGACTTAATTGACTATTTCATTTCCCATGTTAGGGAAGTTTTCTACTATAATCTCTTCAAATATTTTCTTGGGTCCTTTTTCTCTCTCTTCTTCTGCGACCCCTATAATGCGAATGTTGTTGTGTTTAATGTTGTCCCAGAGGTCTCTTAGGCTGTCTTCATTTCTTTTCATTCTTTTTTCTTTACTCTGTTCCACAGCAGTGAATTCCACCATTCTGTCTTTCAGCTCACTTATCCATTCTTCTGCCTCAGTTATTCTGGTATTGATTCCTTCTAGTGTAGTTTTCATTTCAGTTATTGTATTGTTCATCTCTGTTTGTTTGTTCTTTAATTCTTCTAGGCATTTGTTCTTTAATTCTTCTAGGTCTTTGTTAAACATTTCTTGCATCTTCTCGAGCTTTGCCTCCATTCTTTTTCCAAGGTCCTGGATCATCTTCACTCTCATTATTCTGAATTCTTTTTCTGGAAGGTTGCCTATATCCACTTCATTTAGTTGTTTTTCTGGGGTTTTATCTTGTTCCTTCATCTGGTACATAACCTTCTGCCTTTTCATATTGTCTATGTTTCTGTGAATGTGGTTTTTGTTCCACAGGCTGCAGGATTGTAGTTCTTCTTGCTTCTGCTGTCTGCCCACTCATAGGCAGTTATTATATATCTATTATGTATTCTGTGGACTAGATGAGATATAATTTAAATTGTAAGATACAGTCCCTATCAGATATAGGGCATGACAGGGGCAGATTAGAGAGGGATGAACCTGGAATTACTCTTCCATCTAGGTGGGAAGACGGCCAGCAATGGCTGTTGAAGAAACAGCAGAACATAGTATTTAAAGTTTGGCAGAGTCCTCTGGAAGACTCACCACATAAGGGATCCAGTGTGTATACAACGTGGGACACAATGCCCAGGAATGGGTGCTATTCTTATATCCAGGCATGTAAGTCAAACCAGTCATATCTTTCCACAGATACAAAGTTGATAGTCATTGTTCTAGGTTCTTTAAAAAAATTTAAATCTCTGGTAGAGACTGGCATGAAAAATGTAGGACCTTGGTCCTGCAAAGTTTGAGGTCCTCAACAAGTTTAACAAGAGAGGGTTTCAGGAGACAAACCAGGGAAGAGCTAGTTAGAAGAGCTGGGCTATAGAGAAGGGACTGGATCCCAAGAATTAAGTAGAGTAGTTTTTTCAAGGCGGGGCTCAAGGCTAGAGTCAGAAAAGCATAAGTTTGATTGGATAGTGAGACAATACAAAGAATTGGATTATCAAATCAGACACATGAATCAGATTTTTGCTAGGAACAAGTTTTACTAGTGATTTCAGGTGCACAAGTAATCATGAGACATAGGTGAAGCAGAGAGACATCTGAAATAGTCAGTACATCTTACCAGGGCCTTTTTTGGGGGCTGCATCAGGATGTTTCCTAGTCCCAGATTAATCTATGACGTCTCCAATGAGTTGTGCAGTTAAGTCACTTAATGAGAAAGTACTGTTTGGGCCATGAAACATTTCCATTTTATGCTCAGATAGTTACATAGTTTATATCACATTTTCCAGGAAGCCATGTATGTAAATCCATAGATTCTAGGTATGTTATCATCTTATAACAGGTATATCCTGCTACAGATGAGGACTGTTTTGTTAGAAAATGGCATTACTTTGTTTGCTAGAGGTCATTAACCTTAGTATGCTTACAAGGATATTTGACCAGGTCATCTTTTTTTCTTTTTTCTTTCCTGGAGGTGTCCCCTGCAAATGGGACAGGAATTGGAGAGGGGAATTGCAAATCTTCTATTTAACTATTTACTTCTCAGATGATAAGACCCAGAAAATTGGAATCAAGCTGAATTCTCTCCTTCCAAAAATCTGGATTACTTTTGGAGTTTGACTTAAGGATAGAACTGGCAGGTGGGAGGAATATGGAACTGGGGGAAAAACTTAAGGAACTTTTGAGCTTGTCTCCATACTCAGTGGAAAAATGTACTCCATATCATTAAGGATTTAAAAGGATAAATGGACATATAATATATAAAAAGGGCCTTGAATGTATGGATAAAGGGAGAGTAAGTGAGTTGGAATAACCAGGGCAGGCTTTGTGAACTTCTTTGTTTTCCTTCTTTTTTAATTTAACCCTTTCTCTCAGCTTGTGGTGTAGTGAGGGAGATTTCTGCACTCCACTAATGGGTGAAGTTCTGTCCATAAAGTCAAGGTCCACTCAATGGAAAGTCTAAAATATCAATAGAAATATTAAATGTAAAAGAGGAATTAAATATGAGAGAGGATATTAAAAGGTAGGTGGTTTCTGTGTCTTGAACAGACTTAATTTATCCTTGACATATGGTCCATTGTCAACCCTGAAGGCCTCTCCTAGTAACATCTCACACCAGTTGGAAATGTTTTGTAGGTGATCATGGCTCCTTAATCGTGGTTTCTTGTCCAATATTTAACACCCAAACTAATGTGAACAGATTAATTTCCTTGTATCAAGGCAGAGGAAGTGTGCATGGAAGAACCCTACAGCTTCTCTGAGTCTCCTGGTTAATAATGTGAGCAATAAATCATCCATTACTTTGAAACATTTCATCTACTGTTATCTTGAAGCATTATTTAAATGTTTTATTGTTTTCTACATTTCCGTACTTGTATTTTTCTTGCTGACTGAATTTAAATTTCTGGGGAGCACAACCATTATAGGTGCTCGATACATGTTTCTTGACTTAATTTGCAGATCTATGGAATCTTGGAAAAATATTTTTAAAATTAATCTCTTTGGTATCCTATCTCTGCTAAGGCACATTTAAGAATCTATAATGACAGGCCAAATACAATTTATAACAGATAATTTAAATTTTCTATTGGTGGGTATTCATTATTTCCAGCTTCATTTTAAGCTCTTATACAATAGTTAAAAAGTAACACTAGGGCTTCCCTGGTGGCGCAGTGGTTGAGAGCCCGCCTGCCGATGCAGGGGGCGCGGGTTCGTGCCCCGGTCCGGGAAGATCCCACATGCTGTGGAGCGGCTGGGCCCGTGAGCCGTGGCCGCTGAGCCTGCGCGTCCGGAGCCTGTGCTCCGCGACGGGAGGGGCCACGACAGTGAGAGGCCCACGTACCGCAAAAAAAAAAAAAAAAAAAAGAAACACTAGGTTTAAAGAGAAAGAAAGATAAAGAAAGAACATTAAATACCATCAAAAGGGAATTAAACTGCAATCAAATACAAATTCTTGAGTACAGTTTGAAATGGATTTAAGGGAAAGGGTTGAAAATTTCTAATCTTTTAAGGCTTTAATTTTTTTATTCCTAATCTATTGTTGTAAATAGTTCCAAGAAAATCTTAGGTTCTTCACCAATGTTACAAATACTATCTGTATTGATCAGGTTTCAGTCAGAAAAACAGATGTTACTTTAAGTATTCCAACAGGGGTCTCGAAGTGGATAATTCTCTGGAGTTTGTCCAGAGGCCTCCTGCAACTATTCACACTGCCAGCAGTGGCTTCTTCTATTCCACCTAATAAATCTAGTCTAAGTGCATCTCATCATCAGAATCTGACTTAGTTAGTTAGGGATAGTTAGATTGTTAGGTTACCTGCGAAATGTAGTTTTGAGTGTTACGTGTCATGCTGAGGAGATACAGAAATAGGTGGGTAATGATGTCCAGGAAACCACAGATCATCTTGCACACTATCTGTTCAGCATTTAAATTTTTAAAAAGCAGTTGTAAACACAACTGGTTTATTAATATTTACATATTTGCTTCAAAGATACAATGAACTTCCTCTTCATATAGAAACCAGGCACTTTTAGATATATATGTATATTTGAGGAAATTCAAAATGACTCTAAGTGTCATGGTAGGGAGTAGCACTCTGGGGAGAAACTTTTGTTATTTCTATTTACCATCAAAAGCAGTGCTGGCACTATGCAACACTCCAGCAGAACATTTTTTGCTTTTGTTTCATGCTGAAAGAGTTCCATGAACCATGGTGAACTAAGTTTTCTCCTTTTTTGATATCACAAACATGACTGAAGGGCAATAATGAAGGGGCCAACCTTGTTATCTTGATGATAGATATAAAAAGAATGATGGATATAAAAGGCATTTAATACAATTAACAATGTCATTGTTGAGTCAAGGATGTTTAGAAAACAAAACTCATTGTTGATTTGAAAACTTCTTTTAAAAATGTGCTTATTATTGTTATGGATATAATTATTAATTGTTGACTTTTAGAGATCTATGCAATTTAAAAAGCAATGATCTGCATCAAGCATTAATATCCTCATTTTATGGATGAGGACAACAGAGATTAACATCACAGACAGTAAGTGACACAACCAGGAATTGAACCTACAGAACTTCTGCTCTTAACCAATTGCGTGAGCATTTATAGTTAAGAGGAACCTTAGAGAGAGCTAGTCTAAACCATGCATTTTATACTTCAGTAAACTAAAAGCTGAAGAGCTGAAGCATATTGCCTTTGGTTATACTGCTAATTGCAGAGTTGTTATTCTGACCTGGGTACAATAGCCAGGCCAGGCTAAGCTTGGCTGCAGTAACAAAGGCCTGAAATTGCAGTGACTTTATACAACATATATTTGTTTCTTCTTTTATAAAGTCTAGTACAGGTCAAGCAGTCCCACACTATGGAACACATAGCCTCCACTTGTTTTTAACTGCCTGGGATTGAAAGTGACATGCTAGATTCCACATCAGAGAATTAATCAAATGACCTCAACCTAAATATCATGACAGCTAGGAAATATGGTCTTCCTAAAGGTGTGGTGAACACACAATAGTGACCCTGTCATAACAAGAGTCCTGATACCCAGTCACATACTCTTATCATGACATTTACTAGTCTGCCTCTGACCCCACACACTCTCCAGCTCTGAAGCTGGTTTGATATTCTTCAGTAATAGTATTTTTAGCTAAAACATATTTGTTCCCATAAAGCTAGTCATTCTGGTCTTTTTTTTTTTTTCCTTACTTTAAAAATATTAACTGTGGCTGCTTATAATGGGTGGGATTTTTTCTGTTTTTTACAAATTCTCACTTGATTTTTTTTTTTTTTTTTACAAATTCCCAAAACATATATGCAACTTCAACATCCTTATTCTAAGTAGATGGGGGACTCATCAGGCCTCATAGAAAGAACTCAGGTTTTAAATTTATTTCTTCTAGTTTTACAATGCAAATGGGCACTCTACACATTTCATATCCCCACTTTCTATTGAAAAATGTCACTCGGTAGTTCTAGCTGCATGATTTTTAGATGAAATATCTATAGAAATATATCACTGTGATAAAGAGGAGAATCTGGCCAAGAATCAACATTCTTTATGTTACTCTGCAGAGAAAAGCTATAACAAAAGCTGAATGATGTATTTTGTATATGAAGTGTAATGAATATAAGATGCATAATGATGCAAAAGATGCAAATATTTATTCAGTAATAACTAAATACAAAGGAGACCATATGGATCCTGTTCTACACTGACACCCAAGAATCATAAATATGGTTGGACAGCTGAATATTACCAAATAAGATATATAGCCAGTGGGCTTGGCATGTTCAAATCCTGCACATTCCAGAGAAAGCACTGGCTTTGGCTAGCTCATGAGAGACAGTCTCTGAGCCCTTGGAATGTTTTGCCTGAAAAGAGTATCTTTGTATACCTGAGACCTTGGGCTATACAAGATAGTTCATGCTAACAGTGAAATTTACAGCGATTACCCGTTTTTTTCCTCCTGTGACTCTGGGCCATGCTGTGTCAATTTGACCTCTGGGGTGTGGGGGAGAGGTTGGAGACTTACAGTCATGTAAGCATGGAATGCCTATGTACTAACCCCCAATAAAAACCTAGGACAGCAAGGTTCTAGTGAGCTTCTCTGGTTGACAATATACATCATACACGTTGTTACTGGGAGAATTAAGTGCTACCTATACAACTTTAATGGGAGAGGGTAACTTGCACCTGGTTTCTCCTGGACTCTGTTCTATGCATCTTTTGCTGATTTAAATCTGTATCCTTTCACTGTAATAAATTTTATCCATGAACATAACAGCTTTACTGAGTTCTGAGTTCTTCTGGTAAGTCATTAAACCTGACAGTAGTCTTGGGCTCCCCTGAAACACAGGTGAATAAAAGTTCATAAACAGAAAAATAATTCCCGATAGAATTATGAGACACTAAGTGTCATAATAATATATAAAACATTTTTTAAGTATGTTACTATTTACAAAAATTTCCCATAAATTACTCTATTTGTTATAGGAATTCAAAAGGAGTGAGAATCACTTCAAACTATAGAGTCAAGCAAGGTTTTATGGAAGAAGAATCAGGATGTTGAGTTGGATTTCAAAGAGCTCAGCAAAGAAGAGAAGACCAGAATGGGGTAAGGAAAATGCAATCCAGGGTCAGAGGGCAGTAAGCAGAACATTTCACCTGAAGTGTAAGTTTGAGGAAGGTAAGTAAAGAGTTAAGACTGTAAATGCAGGCTTCGGCCAAATTGTAGGGTGTTAATGCTGGTATTATTTACCATAAATCTAAAAGCTGAACTTTTAGTAAATTAAACTAGTCAAATTCCAGAAAGTTTCTGTGTGTGGAGAAGGTTCACTATAGAGGTTCTCCGTATGCTGTAAAATTCTGATGATAAAATGAATCTTACTGCCAGAAAAAAAGTCACTGTAATAATAACCTATTGGGGTTCCACATGTATCCTTTTACAGTGATGTCCACATCAAATTTGCTCAATTTATAACTGAAAAATGGAACTGTCTTCAGCCAGAAATTGTAAGCTCCACCTGTCATCTGAGAATCCAGCTGTGTTCTTTTTGGATTGTTGTAACATCACAGTAATAAGGATTCTGCAATCAGAATTTAGCTCACACTTTTGATAATGATTCATTATCCAAAGCTGTCTCCAGCTCAGCTTCCCTGTGGCTTCACTGGCCCTAAAGCCTCCAAAACTGCTGTTGTCAGGAAGACTCACTGGTATTACTTTTGCTATTATTCACTGACTGTCCTAAATACATACCATTTTCTTTGGAAGTAAGTTGTGGGGGTTGGGATTGGAGTGGGTAGGATTTATAAGGAAAAGATGGCAGGTTTATGCAAGGGTTTGGGTTACAGAAAGGCATTAAACCCAATGTAGGTCTTAAAAGGTTGTGATCATGGGCAGACCACCCACATCTTTATTTCTACAGCAAAATATTATGCCAACCAGCCCATTTCCTTTTCCCCACAGCTATATAATGATTATAATGGTGTGTTTTTTTGTTTCAAGTGTGTTTCTTCCATCAGGAGTAGGAAACAGAGGTACTCTATATTTGATGGTCCTTAGTTTGGTTCAATGCAAAGTTCAGGCCCTCCAACCATGTTATTGTGCAGACATACTCTCTTTCATATTTTTAAAAATTATCGTATTTAAATTACATGAACACTTTCTCCAGTTTCTTCTTGTATCAATTAGACATGAGCTTGCAATATGACTGAAATTGAACCATTTATTCCTCTTTCTCCAAAATTGTGTGCTTTCCATGTATTCTGTATCTCAGTGTCACTAGTATCCACCAAGACTCCAAAGTTAGAACCTAAAAATCATTCTGACTTTTCCCACTCCACTCGTTACTTCCAATCAACCATCAACTTCTGGCTAATTTACTGCCTGTAAACTTCACCATCCTGTCCACTTTTTTCCCTTCCTCTGACTATTCCTTAGTTTGGGCTACCATTATTTCTCACATGAATTGTGGCAATAACTTATTGGCTGGTTCCTCTGTTTCTCATCTTCTATCCCCTAATTCATTTTCTTTTTGAAAATGTATTATAAAATACTGTACTAAAATTTCAGATTACAGAGCAAGAGATACATGATGGTCAGGGAGGGTCTTTCCCGCCACTTTTCCTCTCCTCCCTCCCTTGTTCAATCCTGGAGTGGAACTGGAGCGTGGGGAAAGAATGAGGAAAGAAAATATGCCAACTATATCATTTCCTCCTCTCAAGGAGGCCTACACTAAGGTGAGAGGAAAACTTTAATTGGAACATTTTGGGATGGAAAAGGGAACTCTGAGGTAGACATGTTAATTTTGAGATGTCAGTTGGGAATTTGGGTGGAGATGTTGAATAGGGAGTTGGATTTATGAATCTAAAATTTAAGGCTAAAGGGTGCCCACTCTCACCACTTCTATTCAGCAGAGTACTGGAAGTCCTAGTCAGAGCATTTAAGCAAGAGGAATAAATAAAAGGCATACAAATTGGAAACAAAGAGGTTAAATTGTCTCTTAGCAGATAACATGATCTTATATATATGAAGTCCTAAAGACTATACAGAAAACTGCTAGAACTAATAAACAAATTCAGTAAAGCTACAGGACACAAAATCAACATGCAAAAATCAGTTGTGTTTCTATATACTAACAACAAACTATCTGAAAAAGAAGTTTTTAAAAATCCCATTTACAATAGAATCAAAAACAATAAAATACTTAGGAATAAATTTAACCAAGGAGGTGAAAAATCTCTACATTGAAATCTGTAAGACACTGATGAAAGAAATGGAAGAAGAAACAAAAATGGAAAGATATCCCATGTTCATGAATTAGAAGAATTAATATTATTAAAATGTCCACACTGCCCAAAGCCATCTACAGATTCAATGCACTGCATAATAAAAATTCCAAAGGAATTTTTCACAGAAATAGAAAAAACAACCCTAAATTTGCATGGAACCAAAAAAGATCCTGAATAACCAAAACAATCTTGAGAAAGAAAAACAGAGCTTTGTGGTATCTCACTTCCTAATTTCAAACTATATTACAAATGCATGGAACAAATTGTCTCTGACTTACCATGGTCTGACTTGGGATTTTTCAGCTTTACAATGGTGTGAAAGCAATATGCATTCAGTAGAAACCATACTTTGAACTTTGAATTTTGATCTTTTCCCAGGCTAGCAAAACATAGTAGGATACTCTCTCGTGATGCTGGGTAGCTCCCAGTCAGCCACTTGATCATCAGGGTAAACAACCAATACAGTTACAGCCATTCTGTACCCATACAACCATTCTGTTTTTCACTTTCAGTATAGTATTCACGAAATTGCATGAGATATTGAACACCTTATTATTAAATAGGTTTTGTGTTAGATGATTTTGCCCACGTAGGCTAATGTAAGTGTTCTGAGCACATTTAAGATAGGTTAGGTTAAGTTATGATGTTTGGAAGGTTAGGTGTGTTAAATCATTTTCAATTAACCATATTTTTAACTTACAACGAAAATATTATCGGGAAAAGTTACTTAGGAAGTAACCCCATCATGAGTCAAGGAAAATCTGTGTCAAAACAGTATTGAATGGGCCTAAAAACAGAAACATAGACCAATGGAACAGAATAGAGAGCCCAGAAATAAACCCATGCATGTATGATCAACATCTTTGAAAGGCTGTCAGGAACTCACAACGGAGAAAGGAGTTTATCTTCAATAAATGGTGTTGGCCATACGCAAAAATAAACTCAAAATGGACTAAAGACCTAAATGTAAGGCCAGACACTATAAAACTCTTAGAGGAAAACATAGACAGAACACTCTATGACATAAATCACAGCAAGATCTTTTTTGACCCACCTGCTAAAGGAAGAGAAATAAAAACAAAAATAAACAAATGGGACCTAATTAAACTTAAAAGAAGCTTTTGCACAGCAAAGGAAAACATAAACAGGACAAAAAGACAACACTCAGAATGGGAGAAAATATTTGCAAATGAAGCAACTGACAAAGGATTAATCTCCAAAATTTACAAGCAGCTCATGCAGCTCAAAATCAAAAAAACAAACAACCCAATTCAAAATGGGCAGAAGACCTAAATAGACATTTCTCCAAAGAAGATATACAGATTGCCAACAAACACATGAAAGGAGGCTCAACATCACTAATCATTAGAGAAATGCAAATCAAAACTACAATGAGGTATCACCTCACACCAGTCAGAATGGCCATCATCAAAAAATCTACAAACCATAAATGCTGGAGAGGGTGTGAAGAAAAGGGAACTCTCTTGCACTGTTGGTGGAAATGTAAAGTGATACAGCCACTATGGAGAACAGTATGGAGTTTCCTGAAAACACTAAAAATAGAACTACCATATGACCCAGCAATCCCACTACTGGGCATATACCCTGAGAAAACCATAATTCAAAAAGAATCATGTACCACAATGTTCATTGTAGCTCCGTTTATAATAGCCAGGACATGGAAACAACCTAAGTGTCCATCGACAGATAAATGGATAAAGAAGTTGTGACACATATATACAAGGGAATATTACTCAGCCATAAAAAGAAACGAAATTGAGTTATTTGTAATGAGGTGGATGGACCTAGAGACTGTCATACAGCATGAAGTAAGTCAGAAAGAGAAAAACAAATACCATATGCTAACACATATATATGGAATCTAAAAAAAAAAAAAAAGTGGTTTTGAAGAACCTAGGGACAGGACAGGAATAAAGACACAGACATAGAGAATGGAACTGAGGACACGGGGAGGGGGAAGGGTAAGCTGGGACGAAGTGAGAGAGTGGCATTGACATGTATACACTACCAAATGTAAAATAGCTAGTGGGAAGCAGCTGCATAGCACAGGGAGATCAGCTCAGTGCTTTGTGACCACCTAGAGGGGTGGGAAAGGGAGGGTGGGAGGGAGACACAAGAAGGAGGGGATATGGGGATATATGTATATATTTAGCTGATTCACTTTGTTATAAAGCAGAAACTAACACACCATTGTAAAGCAATTATGCTCCAATAAAGATGTTAAAATAAATAAATAAATAAAATTAAATTTACATTATTATTTTACTGCCACAAATGGAATTAAGGGATCAAAAGGTATGTTAATTTCAACGGCAAAAAAATTGTTTTTTTTAATTAAAAATTAATAAATAAATAAATAAATCTTCAGAATAAATAAATGGTGTTGGGAAAACTGAATATCCACATGCAAAAGAATGAAACTGAACCATTATCTTACACCATGCACATAAATTAACTAAAAATGCATTAAGGACTGAAACCATAAAAGTGGAAGCAAACATAGGGAAAAATCTCCTTGACGTGGGTCTTGGCAAAGGCAACAGTAGCAAAAATAAATAAGTGAGACTCCATCAAACTCAAAGGCATAAAAAGGAAGGAAATCCAGCTACTAGCAACAATATGGATGAAACTTGAAGGCATTATGCTAAGTGAAATAAGACAGACAGAGAAGGACAAATTCTGTATGATCTCATTTATATGTGGAATCTAAAAAAAAAATCAAACTTATAGAAACAGAGTATAGAATGGTTGTTGACAGGGTCTGGGGGCTGAGGGAAATGGGAAGATGTTGGTCAAAGGGTGTAAGCATTCAGTTATAAGATGAATAAGTTCTGGGGATCTAATGTACAGCATGGTGACTATACTTAATAATACTATATTGTATACTTGAAATCTAATAAGAGTAAATCTGAAATGATCTCACCATACACACAGAAAAAGGTAACTAAGGTGATGAATGTGTTAACTAATTTTATTCTGGTGGTCATTTCACAATATGCATATATCAAATCATTATGTTGTATACCTTAAATTTATGCAATTTTATTTGTCAATTATATTTCAATAAATCTGGGGAAAGTATAAGTAAAAGTGAGAAAAATTTACTTCCCCCAAAATAAATAAAATCAAATAAAATTTAAGGCTGGAGATATGGATTTTGGAGTCTTCTGGATATTAATGGGAGGCTAGATGAGACCTAGCCTAGGCTAGATAGAAAAAAAGGGAGGTTCAAAGACTGAGACATGGGGCCTTCCAGTGTTTAGATGATGGGTTGATGAGGAGAAAACATAAAGGAGATTAAGAAGGTGCTTCCAGAAATAGGGAAGGAAAACCAGGCTAGTGTGTCCTCAAGTGAAGAATGTGTTTCAGTGAGCTGGACTGATGGCCTTTGTAAAATGGTGGTGAAGAAGAAGCAAGATGAGGATGGATGAAAAACCACTGTATTTAGCAACATGGAGATTGTTGGTGACCTTTCAATATCAGTGAAGGGGTGGGAAGAAAAGCCTAATTTGAACAGACTATAAAGAGAACAGGGGAAGAGTCATTGAGGGTAGAGAGTATAGACAAGGAAAGGAAGAGTTTTGCTCTAAAAGAAAATGGGGTGGTTGCTGGAGGCAGAACTGGACTCTAAGAGGATTTTTAAGATGAGAGATGTTTGCATGCCACTGAGCAAGAGAAAATTGATGACACAGGAAAGAGAGAGGAGAGTGACGAAGCAGTGTTCTCGAGTCAGCAAGAGGGGATTGGATCTGGTGCACAAGTGGAGGGGTTGTATTTATCTAGGACTGTCGATAGTTCTTCCAAATTAACAGGAGAGAAGGCAGAGCATATGGGCATAGATGTTGATAGGTGGGTTGATGCAGTGATGGGAGTTTGTAAATGTTATCGCCTGATTCCTTCAATTTTCTCAGGCAAATAGAAAGCAAGGTCATCAGCTGGGAGTGAGGTATTGAAAACTTTGAAAAGTCCCCCTTATCATCATCAACGTATCTATCAATAAAATTCAGCCCTCTTAGCACTTATCATTAGCATGCTCTATATTTTGCTTACTTTTCATGTGTATTGTCTATCTCCCCGCCAGAACATGAACTGCATGAGAACAAGGTTTTCTGTCTCATTTATTTACTGCTATAACTACAGAACCTAGAATACTACCAGGTAAATAGGTGTTTGGTAAATAGTTGTTAAATTAATTAATGGAAGGATTTTGTGATTAATTAGGCTTGGGGTGCATTGAGTGGGCCTTTTAATATGAAAACAAAGGAAGTATTTGTGTATCATATAAGAGTGATTAAAGAAGCTATGGGACTTGGGGGACATATTATCCTAATCGTGAGGGGAAAGCAGGTTGTTGAATGGTTTGAAGAAAAAGGGAAGAAAAATAGGTTGGTTTCTACTGGCACACTCCTGAGTTTGGCTCATTCAACAAATTGGTTATAATATACAGTTCAAGAAAAGGAGCATCTTTACTTGCCTGAAAGCATTCTAAAGCCTGGAGAACATAGTTTAGATTGCTTGTGGGTTAGACAATTGAGAATGTTCAGTCTCCTTTTTCAAAACATGTAGCAAAAGCTTCAAGTTCAGCATCTGACAGTATGACAAATTGCAGGACTGGTGGACAAAGGGAAATGAGTCTTAATAAAACATTAAAATCCATGGTTACGTGGTATACTTTTTGGGCTCCATATGTTTCTCTGCCAAAAGCCAGCCCACACTTCAGTAACTAACTTATATACAAACATCTTGAACATAGCTGCGTCAGTAATAGTTTCCAGTTACATATAAAGCAGAAACTAACACACCATTGTAAAGCAATTACACCCCAATAAAGATGTTTAAAAAAAACTATTTAAAAATAGTTTTAAATAGTGACAAGACATTGAATAGTCTTGGGATATATGAAATGGAGTCAGAGACAGAAATTCTTGTTACATGTTAATGTGGGACCACTCATTATCTTAAAAAAAATCACCTTTCTGTTGGCCGTGCAAGGGGATCAAACAGATTCAAATTTGAATCTTTATCGGTCAAGGATGAATTAAGTACAGAGAAACCAATCCAGGTGTTTCCTCCATTCCTCCCTCCCTTCCTCCCTCCCTTCCTCCCTCCCTCCCTCCCTTCCTTCCTTCCTTCCTTCCTTCCTTCCTTCCTTCCTTCCTTCCTTCCTCCCTCCCTCCTTCCCTTGCTTCCTTCCTTCCTTCTTTTTTTTTTAATGCTAGAGTTTTCATGCAGAATATTGTTTATACAGTTGATGAAAGGGCTGAGAAGCTGATGGGAAAGGGGGCAGGGCAGGCAAGTCAGAGATTTGCAAGAACAAGAAGCAGCAACCCCTAAGACTAAAGCAGCAGGGAGGAGATGGATTATCAGAGCCCCAAACTGAGGCCATCTAACGGGAGCTAGAACTATAGCTAGACCCATTAGACCTGGAGCCACCAAGGAGCTGGAGCTGCTTCTGGAAAGGTTAGCCTAGGCAAAGCAAGGAGTAGGACTATCCTGTCTACTTTTCTGTGGCCTCCTAGTCTCTGTTACTGAACCGAACTTGGGTTCACTCACCCAACATGCAGCAAAGCCAATCTACTGACACCAGGCTGTGGTGAAGGAAAATATGGTGTTTATTTGCAGGGCACCAAGCAAGGAGAATAGGCAGCTAATGCTGAGAAGATGCTGATGGCTCTTAGGGAAGGGTTTTTAAAGACAATTTAGGGGTGAGAGTTGCAGGGTGCCTAATCAGTTCATGGACATCCTTCTGATTGGTTGGTGGTGAGGTAACAGAGTGATGTTTGGGGAATCTTAATCATCAATCTTCTGCTTCCAACCAGTCTGGGGTCTGTGTGTTTGCAGGCAACATGTAGGCACCATCCTCCACTGGGTGGGGGTCTTAGTTTCTGCAGAACAACTCAAAGGTATGCATCAGATTGTTATCTGTATCTCTTCAGGTGGAACTAGGAGTCCTGTGGCTCTATTGTCCTAATCATTAACTGCTTGAGTCTGCTCTCTGGGTCTCAGGGAAGGTCAAACAAGAAGCGGGGGAGGAGGGAGGCACAGGGGTGTTTGTACCTGGGAAGGCCTCACAGGTTCCTGCTTGGTTTCAGTCCCCCCTTTTCTTCAATACTTCTCAATCCTGAGGGGAACAGAGACGGGACAAGAAAGGGAATATAGTTTTGGATAGAGAGTTAATCATAAACTTGGGGGACTTAGTTTCCTCTCCACCAGGTCCCTACCCTCCTACCCCTTGGCTGAATACATCCAAAAGGCACAACAAAGGAACCTGGGAAATATAGTTTCTGGTAATAGACAGCGAGCCAGAGAGAGGGCAGAGAGAATATATGACAGCAAAGAAACAATTCAGAAACTCTGTTCAATCTTTTATTAGCTGTGAGTCCTTGAGTGATTATTTTAACTTTTGGTTTCTTCATCTGCAATATGAAGGATACCTACTTCATAGGAATTTTGTGATTCCAAATGCAATAATGTATATACAATGCCTGATTCATAGTAGGAGCTCAGGACATCTTTTTCCCCCTTCCCCATTTGCAAATATTCCTCAAAGCATTGCTTTCCTAGAAAGATAAACTAATGAGTCTGAAGAGAATTTCGCTACCAAGTCTTATCTTTGGCCCTTCTTTAATTCCAGTAACCTTCATCAAAAGCAGCACAGAACCCAAAGGTGACCAAAAGGGGGCAGTTCTCAAAGCTCATATTTGTCAAGAATTGTTTCTCTGAAATCTCAGTCACTTTGAGGTCCCCTGACAAGATAGAGTTTGTAGTAATGACCACAAAAATCAGTGAACAAGTGTTTCTAGAAGAGACTAAAGTCAATAGCCCTTAATCCTTGCTCCTAAAATAGGATGTTGTAATTTTTCATAGATCTTGAAAGAGAGGGTTTTAATCACTGCACTAAAATCTTAAGGGAGACCTATCTCTTGACAGTAAAACTTGCTGTCAGGGTTAAGAATGGTGCTCACAAAAGTGTGCATGAAACACAATAAAACCTCATTTTTATAATTTGACCTAATTTGAAATTTGGGGTAACTTTGTCTTGGAAAGATTTAAGTTCCTGCTGAAGGATCTGATTAATTTAATTCATCAGATACTTACTGAATCCCTACAGGTACTTCTGACCCCAGGCTGGGCTGAGGAAAACATACTCACAATGCTTGTAAGATGGTCCCTACTTTCAAGGCATTCATTGTCTAGTAGGGTTTCCCTTGATGAAAAGGTTTGCATAAATTATGAGTCAGGAAGCAAATTCAATCTATTTAATAAAAAGCTTTAAGTAAACAAATTGTATGACTCACTAAAAATAATTTTTATCTCTTCATTAAAGCAGGCTGTGAACTCTTATTTTGCTTAGAGTGTTAATTGCAATAGAATGAATGATACTTTTTTAGCAGATAGTCCTGGAATCAAAATCTGACTTTGTCATATACTAGAGTGATTCTGTGAATAATGATATCTGCTCTGTAGTATTTCCATGGCAGATAACTAAGGAAATATGTGAGAGAGTTTGTCCCATCACCTGGTTCCAGATTCAGAAATATTTGATGATTCACATTCTTCCCTTCTCTGGGAAATGCTCCACCTCTTAGTGATCAATTCAAGTTATCTGATCATTGGACAGTAATAAAAAATGATTTTAAAATATTTTCTGTGTTTTAGAATTTTTAATAATCAGGCATGCCCTATCTAGAGTTTATTCAAATTAAAAATAATTTTGTTTTGTTTTTAATTTATATATAAGAAGCATAATTGAGGGGAATTCTTTTTTCTCCTGGTAACCAGACTGTTACAGGAATTTAGGAACTAGAGGAAAGTTTATGAAAGGAAAAATATTTTTCTTAACTTCATTTCTTAGAGGCACCACTGCTATCTTTTTGGTGTACTTTTCCTTTAATCTTTTCATCAAAAGTTTTCTTTATGCAATTGAAATGATACTGTATATACATATGCATTTTGGTATCTCGTTTTGGGGGGGTAACTTTATATTATACACATTTTCCATGTCATTAAACACACTGTAAAGCACCATGTTTCACTCTTAAAAAACAAAATCCAACCAAGTAAATTTGAAGATCTAATTGACTTTATTCAATGAATCGACCAGCATCCCATCTAGAAAGTAGAAAGGAGCTCTGAGGAGCTGTACAAACTGGAAGGTTTATAAGGGCACAAAGAGGGTGGGACAAGGAAGTCACAAACAAAAGAAAGGATTATTTCAGGCAAAGTGAACTTCCTTTAGGGGAAGGGCAGGGGTCCCTCAGGCAGATTACCTCAATAGTGCTGATCAGATAATTCCAGATTGACTGGTAAAGGTCATGTTCCTGGGCGTAGCTGAAACTGCAATTAAGCTTTGGTTTGCTGTCATGGAGCTTAGCACAAGTGTTTCTTTTTAGCAGTAGAGATGTATCACAGTTATTTAAGGGGATTAACTTATTCCCTTAATTTTGGGCCCTTTGCTTATATTCCATTTTCTTTATTATAAATAACACTGTAAATATATATTAGTGCATAAATATATACACATTGTTGGATTGTTTCATGAGAATGGACATCTAGTAATATATTTACAGGTCAAAGTTTGTTTTTTTTGACCACGCTGCACGGCATGTAGGATCTTAGTTCTCCGACCAGGGATTGAACTCGTGCCCCCTGCACTGGAAGTGTGGAGTCTTAACCACTGGATCACCAGGGAAGTACCCCCCCCTTTTTTTTTTTTGGTACAGGTCAAATTTTATAAACTTTTTAAAAGCACTTGATAAGAGGTAACAAACTGAGTGCATCAGCAATAGCCCAGGTATTATAATATTTTTAGGTGTTTAACTGTAAGGAAGAAAATAATGTGTATTATTTCAACTTTCAGTTGTTTAAATAATAATGAGATTGGGGATTTCCTAATATGCTTATTGGCCATTTGAATTTCTTCTTTGGCAGATTGCTTGTGAAAGAGCAAATTGTTTTCAATTCTATTCAGTAAATATTCCTTTAGCATTATCCATGCTCCAGATGTTGGAACAACAGGAGTTGGTGTATAGAGATGCATAAGATGTAACCCATATCTTCAAGGAATTCTAAATATCAAAGGAGAGAAGGAAAAAAAATAGTATCATAAGATCAGTAATGGAAACAGAAATGGTTTGCAGTTAGAATAGAGTAAGGAGTGTTTAATCTCTGAGACTGAGGAAGTTTTTAAAGGATGAATACAAATTTTCCAGGCAGATAGTTAAGGGAAGGGCTTTTCAGTACAGAGTTAAGAGCATGCACAAAGTTCCAAAGTTTGGAAGAGCAAATATTCAGTAATTAGAAGTAGTTAGCAACTACTGGAGTATACAGTGGGTCAAGAGAGGATGGAATGGGCAGAGATGAAGGTGGGAAGATGGAGAAGTTTGCAAGAAGCAAATCATGATGAAACTTATATTCCATGCTGAGCAGTATGACTTGACCCTGAAGGTGATACATAGCTTCTGAATTCAGCCTTTTTATCTAATAATTTATGATTTCATAACTAAATAAGTAGATGGCAACTTAAGCTTTTTAAATGTCTCATCTGTAAGCTAGAACAATCTGTTTATATTTTTGCTATGCTAAACATGTGATGTTACCTTGGAGACATGAAAATTATTTTAGGAAACAGACTGATTGCCTTGTCCATAGATCAATCCCACCAGGGCCCAGTTATTTCCCTGATATCACACACATTCTTTATCTACTTAGTTCTGGGAAACTGTGGCACTTTCTATGCCACAGCATAATTATATGTATTTTAACAGTGTCAGGCAATTTTCATTTTACATAGATTCAACATCCATGTCTTTACCAAGACATTGCATGACATTTCATTAGGGATATAATTAAGCCGTATTTCCCTTTTTATACGTTAAAGTTTAAAAATATAGATGTTAATTTGACAGTTAACCATCACCTTCCCCCTGAAGGTCAAGGAGTCCCAACTAGCCTCGGGCCAAACTATGTGGGGATCCTCTCTCCTGCTCTAGTTCTGTCAGCACTGCCAACACAACCGTATTTGGCAAGTGAGCATTGGATGGCAGAAGTCCAAGGAATTATTTAAATAATAACTGAGGGTCAAGCTACTTACACACACTTCTTAAAAATAAACTTTTTTTTAAGTGAAGTACTATATATGTACAGAAAAAATGCAAATAAGTACATAGCTAGATGAGTTATCACAAAATAAGCACCACATGTAAGCACCACCTAGTCACAAAAAATTACCAGCACCCCAGAAGCCTCACTCATATCTTCTCATATTCACTCATAACCTAGCAATCATTATCCTAATTTCTTTTTTTTTTTTTTTTTTTTTTTTTTTTTTTGACTGTGCCACGCAGCTTGAGGGAATTTACTTCCCCAACCAGGGATCGAACCCGGGGCCCTGGCAGTGAGAACACCAATTCCTAATCACTGAACCACCAGGGAAGTCCCTCATTATCCTAATTTCTAATACCATAGACAACTTTCCCCCCTTATTTTTTGTATTATTGTTTTGTATCTGGCTTTTTTTCTTCTCAACATAATATTTGTCCAATTAACCGTTATAAATATACCACAATATCTAAATTCACATTATTTTTTATAAACTCTGGAGATGTTTTCAGTTTAGGGCTATTACAAATAATGCTGCTATAGACATACTTATATATGGTTTTTGGTGTGCATATGTGTGCATTTCTGTTGGATGTATGTCTAGGAGTGAAATTGCTAGACCGTACAGTGTGCTTATATTCATAATATACTAACAGAGACTACCAAATAGCATTCTAAAATGGTTGTATGATTTTTGTTCTTATCAGCAGTGTATGTATCTGCACTTCATCCTCGCCAACACATGTTATTATCAGTCCTTTTAATTTGAGCCCTCGGGAAGGTGTGTGGTGGTGTCTCATTTGGTTTTAGTTTACATTTCTCTGATGCCTAATTAAGTTGAACATCTTGTATATCTTTCTTAGTGAAATGTTAGTTCAAGTGTCTTGTCCATTTTTTATTTCATCATTTATGCTTTTACTTATTGAATTGTGAGAGTATTTTATACATTCTGGATACTAGCTCTTTGCCAGTTACAGTTGTATCTTCTCCCAGTGTGTGACTTGTCTTTTTCTCTCCATGGTGTCATCTGATGAACAGAAATTCTTAATTTTAATGTAGTTCAATTCATATATTTTTTTCCTTTTATGGTTAATGTATTTTGTACTGTGTAAGAACTCTTTTCACACTTTATCTACATACCTTGAAAGAGAATACGGAATGCTTTTCCCACCCACCCAGAAAGTTTACTCACTTTCTTTGTTGTTTGTAACCAATGGGAGACTAACATGGACAATGCACTTTTGAAGGTATAGGGCCAGGGACCTTTTTTTGAGAATCAGGGACTCTCCGTAGTCATTTTGTCTATTAATACCACCTTTTTAACCTGCCTCATGGTCAAACCAGACACCTTTAGTCATATCGGATTGTGTAATCTTCCTCTTGAGGAAGGAGGGGAGGAGGAAAGGGTTATGCTTATCCAGAATAAATTTGTGTCGAGGTCATCATATACCCTCTCATCAGCAGTGGGGTATGCAAGACTGGCAGCAAGTACCAAAATCACATCCAAGAAAGAGCATCAAGGATATCAACCCAGGGGACCATATCCATTTGTGTTTTCAGAGAAAGATGGGCCTGGGTTGAGTACCAGTTCATCAGTAACCTTGCTAAAGAACTAGAAGGTGGTTTGAGCCAATCCAAGAGGGAGTGGCTGTAATTTCCTATGACTGGCTTAAATATATTTCTGGAACAAGTCACATGAGTAGAACAATGGCATGGAACATATCTGGAAGTGCTCATTTTCAGACGTATTTCCCACATATTTTCTTTATGTGTTAGGCTATTCCTATATCAATAAAGTCCTCTTAAGATTTAATCTACTAGTGGTAAACATGACCATAATCTTAACAGTGTATGATTCTCTTTCACAGTCTCCCATAAAGAAGGAACTACTTTTTATTTCTGAGAGTTCTGTTTATATCCAGGGGCATTAGCATTGTGTTTCCCTAAGTACAGCAGGGAAATGTGTGATTCTGTCTTTTTTTCCTTCTTCATTAGAGAATGCTATTTATAGCCTTCCAAGGGTACTAACACAATTTCTTGTCAGAGAGGAGAAGGCTAAGGAGTCTAAAATAGCTCTGCCTTTCCCTGCCCTCAGCCTTGTTTAGAACACTGTTCACCTTTGGAGGAGTGAGATCCTGTAATCCTTCCTGGTTGTAGTTGGCAGCCATTCTCCATATTGGTAGCCAAGTATGTGCATCTTCTGTGTATTTTATCAGGTGAAAGACAGAACTTTAAGAGTCTGTGGGCCTCCAAAGGAAAAATAAATCAAGGAGCTATTTGGTACTCTTGGTTAGAATGCTCCACCAGCTGTTCCTTTTATGCCTTTCTTATTCCCATAACTTTCTTCCCCCAGTTTTCGTTCATTTCCTTTCCCCAGTTACAGCTTTGCGCATCTCCTGACATTGGCTAGTGTCCTCTTGTTATTGACTTTGGCTGTTCTTGGAACCTTGCCTCTTGGATTGCATGTTGTGCTTCCTCCTGTTTCTTTAGATGGTAGAATCTCTCTACTTATAGGCAAATGAGGTTCAAAAATACCTACTCGTATTGGTGGGATGGAACTCAAATACTTCTTTCCTATCAATCCCCACTTGTCTCCCCACCACATTCCACCCCAAATTATACTGAACTAGTTCTAGATTTCTAAATATATCCCTCCCACCCCTTCCTCCATCTGCCTCTCCTCTTGGTGATGTGGACCTAGTACACACTGCCTATTCTGCTTGGAACCCTTTCTGTCTCTATCCCCTCTTATCATATGCTGCTTATATTTATCCTTCAAAACTCTCTTCAGGAACCAAGCTTCCCAGGAAGCTTTGTAGTTGCTTTTCCAACCCAATCCTGATCACCTAAGTTGTCTTAGGAGCCTTTTCTGTGGATCCCCATAGCTTACTGTGTGTACCTCAGCCTCTGTTTAGTTATGTGTCTACTCATCTGTCTCTCAGACTAGACTCTAAGTTTCTTGAAGTCAGGGAAACCCGTATTTTCACTTGTTGATTTCCCAACTCTTGTGCCAATGCCTGGCACACAACTAGCAAAATATGTTTGTTGATTGTTGAATGATGAACTGAAAGAAGAAGCTCTGAAAAACAGCAGAATGTCTTACAGATTAATACTGAACTCTTTTAAATTAATTTGTTATTTCATTTTGGATCTTTTCAAATATTTCCCCTCAAGACTCTACTAATGCTTCACTGTACACATCCTAATAGAAAGAAATTGGCTTATTTTTGGCCTTATTAATAGAGAAAAAAACATGAATTTGCTTTCCACTAATTTCAAATTTGTGAAAATATAAACAAGGACTGAGCTCAAGCTTAACAAATATGTGTCAAAGATGGTACAATTTAATCTTGTAGGCAAGAATGTTTAAATTATTCAAGGAAACAAATAGTTAAGTATTAATTTAGAGAAAAGCAATTCATATGGTGGTTACCACTCATTCTCATATATTTATTAAATTTATAAATTGTAAATATAAAATAAAATTTATAGAATAAAGAGGGAGACCAAAGACTTCTGCTAAGTAACATTTTTTTAGCTGTTGGCTGATACCCTTGAAAGCAACAGAACAATTTCAGGATGTTTGAGAACATCTCAGACAACATGAACAGATTTCGACCAGTTCATGATAATGAATCTTATTGTAAAGAGTATGTTTAAAGCCAGAAGATCTCTTTGCCACTAGGTACCTGCATGACTTTAAGCAACTTATTCAACCTCTATAAGACTCAACTTCCTCATTAGAAAAATATAACTGCCCTAAGGATTACAGAAATAAAAAGTATGACTAATAGAATGCTCGGCCCAGAGTGACATTCAGTGCTAGTAGATATTATTATTATACTAAACTGATCTAAATTAATGAGAGTCTTTTATGTCTTCAAAGTTTTTCTAGTACTTCCTGATAATGATTGCAATTATATTTTCTTCAAGGTAGGCAAAAGATAAATAATACCTTTTTATTTTTAGGCGTTAGATTCCATGAAATATTGATTTGTTCCATGAGCAGTCATCTGCTGCTGTTACTGTTTTGCTTTGTTTTTAATCTAACCCTATCCCTAAACTTAATCCTAACCCTTTCCTTTGAGAAACTCCTACCTTTTATATGGGTTGGGTAGATTGAACCCAATCCCCTTCACTTTGGGAAACTCATCCTTTTTATATGGCTTAGGTGGATTGAACACAACCACCTGCCCTTACCCACAGGTCTGAGCTCAATATCCAGATTCATTCAATAAAAATAACGTATCTATCTCCCTCCTTCAGTGGTGGATTCATAGTGCAAACAGGGCTAATCAGCGCCTTCCCTGTTATGTGATACAAGAACATTGGGAGAAAGTAGGACTTTCTTCCTTTCAGATCAAGAGCTATGAGAATACCATAAACTAGAGCTGCTTTCTCCCGTCTTCTTTAGCTACATGGAAGGGGCCATCTGAAGGAGGAGAAAATGAAGTCAAAATATAATATAAAACAGAGATGAATAGAGATAAACCCTGGATCAAGCCATGGACCTTTCATTTGTGTGAAGCAATAAATTATTTTTTTCCTTGCACTTGAACTATAAATAGTACTAATATAATTTGCAATAGAAAGGGTCCCTGCTAATATACCTCAAAACAGCAGGAAACTGAGGCAGTAGAAGGTAAAAGTAAAACTAAAATCTTGCTGATTAGTACAACTGTTCATGATCAAAAAGATCATATTCCAGAAAAACTTTCCTTTTTTCTAACATGCATCCTCAAATAACAATGAAAGAATGTACCTATCCTAGAAAATTAGAAACTCACAATATCCATTCTTTTTGTTACTAATTGCAAACTATGAAAAATGTATTTATAGATAGTGACTCTGATATTAGGAGAAAAAAAAACCAGGCTGGCTCTTTATCCTCTTAATTTGGTACTTCCTATCACAAATTTACAAATGGAATGAATAGGTCTTTCCTCTTTTTGTTGATCCCCAAATAGCCCAAACCCTCAAAAGAATGAATACTCTAATGAATATCCTAAAATTATCAGCAGTCTTTGAATCTGAAGTTCAAACCAAAGTGAAACTGAAAATTCTCAGGAGGGGACAGTGGTGTGGTGGGAAGGAGGAAATGTGACTGTCACCCTGCCTTGGATAAAATTAAAGCCTCTTCTCTTAAAGTCATGTAGAATGGTTTTTGTTTGTATCTTCTCCACTACAGCCTGAGTTTAATACATGATGCACTACTGGTAAGAACTATTCAGGAGTCTTGCCCAACCTATATTATAGGATTACTCGTGGTCTAGAAGTTTTTCACCTTGTCCACATATTTTCCCTAGGATACTTCCAGTGGATAACTTCTGTGTGTGCTCAGAGATAGGTCTTGAGGTATGAGATGATAGCCACTGCTTATTTCCTCTTTTGCTTCCCACTTACCTCTCATCCCATGACACCTGGCAGTGGCAGACTCTTTTAATTACTTACTCCAATTTTCACCTTCAAGGCTAAAAGAATCCTGACTTTGTGTGGGATGGCGGTGTACTCAGTCTCGGGGATGGATAGTTGATTAGTCTAAGCCAATTATGGCTGGCCTTGTCCCAGCTTTGCCAGAGGGGGTCTTCTGACACTGCTGTGGTCCATGAGACCCAAGAATAAATTTGTTTTGGGGTGCTTCTAGGAAAGCTTTTTCTTTCTCAATAAAAAGAGGCACGGGCTTCCCTGGTGGCGCAGTGGTTGAGAGTCCGCCTGCCGATGCAGGGGACACGGGTTTGTGCCCCGGTCTGGGAAGATTCCACATCCCGCAGAGCGGCTGGGCCCGTAAGCCATGGCCGCTAAGCCTGCGCGGCAGGAGCCTGTGCTCCGCAACGGGAGAGGCCACAGCAGTGAGAGGCCCGCGTACCGCAAAAAAAAAAAAAAAAAAGAGGCACACTCTGTCATGGTCACTTTCACTTTTTCATTCTTCCTGGCTTGGAGGTAAATTAGATGTCTAAACAGCAGCAGCCATACAGCAATCATGAGCTATGGACATGAGGATGAAAGGTAAATTGCTAAGAATGGCAGAACATGAAGCTGGAAAAGCCTGAGCCCTCGATGTCATTGTTGAGTGGCTGAACCAGTGCAGCAGCTAGCTTTCATGCCATATTCTTGGCGTATAAGAAATACACTACTATTTGTTGAAACTACTGTTAGTTGAGTTTTTTTCTAATTTGCAACCAAACCCAGTAATAATTTTCACATATGCTGTTTTGGTCTCCTTTGCCTGGAAAACTGAGGGAAGATGTCTCTTCACCTCCTGTTGAACATCAGAGTCTCTGCAGGTTGCTGATACTGGGTGGGCATATCCTGTCCTCTGTGTCCACTGGGTACCATTGTATCTTTTGAGTCTACCTGTTACCCCCACTGGGCATCATTTCTTTACTGTAACAATCCTGCTGATGTTCCTATTGCTCATGTCATTCAAACAGTGAGCACATACAGTAGTAAAGACCATGCACCAAAGTGTATATTCTCAAGCTTCAGGATGAATATGGTTTGAAATCAGGGAGCAAAAGTGAGTCAGGTCTACACAACAGCGACCCCCATAAAAATGGAGAACCCGTTGCCAGAAATGCTTCAGGACTGGACTCAGACATATTAATATGTTGTTTCCCTCAAACCAACAAGATTCAACTACTTATTCAACATTTATTTACTAGAGATGAGGAGAAACTGATTTTCCATTAACAAAAATTACACACCAAAAAGGTAACATACTAAACTCATTTCTACTGATTGAAGCAGATTCAATCTTCTAAAGAGGAAAAAGAAGAAAAGCATTTCCTCCTTTTCTGTCATCCTGGTTCTCTCTTCTATTTTCTTTGTCAATTTTCTTAACCAGAAAACTTTCTGTGAACTATATTAAAGCATTCAACATTTGGATAATAAAATATGTCATGTGTTCACTATAAATAACCTTGTGCCATTCCTTTATTTAAGATATGTCAGCTATGATTGCTGATTTCAGGTTCCTCAGAATATTCAACAGAATAGATAGGCACATTAAGCAGGATTGTTTGTATGTCCTCTTGGCAAAAGTAATACCAGTTTGCATTTTGCTAGTCCACTGCGGGTGGAAACCTGAGTTAACAGGCACCTGTTTCTAATTTATCCTGTTGATGCCCTAGTAGTTCTTAAAGACTAACATCCTAGGCAGTTGTCTGGCATGCCCCTAAATCTAGTTTCAAATAAGTTGAAGTCATTGGAGAAATACAGAGGGAGGAGAAAGAAGGGCATCTACACTGTCCAGAGGGAAATCCTCTGGACTGCTGGGTGCTGAGCTCTCTTGGTGTGGGTGTTTCTGCCTGCAGGCCTGAAAGGAAAGAGCACAGCTCCCAACAGAATGTATCATATCTCCACAGGATGAATTCTGATTCGAGCTTATTACAAAAATTCAGAATCGGGCTTCCCTGGTGGCGCAGTGGTTGAGAGTCCGCCTGCCGAGGCCACAGCAGTGAGAGGCCCACGTACCGCAAAAAAAAAAAAAAAAAAAAAAAAATTCAGAATCTTCAGCTAAATCAACTAGAACAAAATAGTATATCTGCTTCATTTTAAAAATTCAGAAAGCTAAACATTTATTGGGAATCTATTATATATTAAGCACTGTGCTAAAAAGTGTAGGTGATATTATAAGAGTATCAACAGGGCTTCCCTGGTGGCACAGTGGTTGAGAGTCCGCCTGCCGATGCAGGGGACACGGGTTCGTGCCCCGGTCCGGGAAGATCCCACATGCCGCGGAGCGGCTGGGCCCGTGAGCCATGGCCGCTGAGTCTGTGCGTCCGGAGCCTGTGCTCTGCAATGGGAGAGGCCACAACAGTGAGAGGCCCGAAAAGAGTATCAACAAAAGAGTTACTGAACAAATCACAATGGGATTGAAATTGAAGCAAAATGTGACAATAATTGGATGATAGGCAAAATAAAAATGAAAATCATAATAACCGAATTAATATGTGAATTATTTGTTGTCTTCAACAACACTGATTTCACTCTGTGTGCTATGTTATTTTAAACTTCATAATATAACCCTGTATCAGCCTCCAGCTAATAGCAGGATGAATAAAGAGGATTTAGGCCCGCTCAGTATTCTAGAAGAAGTGAAAAAAATAATGTATAATATTTTAAGAAGTGAATTACCAGCAACTTTCTACAACTCAGCTGACATTCAGCACACAAGTCCACATTTATTTGGCCTCAGGAAATTATTATAACTGGAAGGATAGCAAAATCAAAGATACACATTTTTAAACTTGGGCAAAAATCTGAGAAGTGTCATTTTTTTTACTAAAATTTGGGGCCATAATTTTTAAAATGTTCTTTCACCAAACTAGCTCTGACTGTATTGGGTCACTCTGAGAGAAATGATGGTTCTATCATAAGTAAAATTGTTGGGAAGAAAAATTTCTTTAGGACCGTGAACAACGGTTGCTGTCCCATGGAAATAACTGGGCCTTTTGAATTGCATTATGGAAGACATTTTGTAATATATTACAGCTTCACAAGAGAGGCCTTAAGCTTTTCTAGCAAGAAAACATTAATAGCAATAATACTCTTTGAAAGGAATCTTTGAAATGAATTTCTTCAGAACATTCAGGACAAAGAAATAACTAATATAGCTATTTAAATACCTTAAGTAATATATGCAAATTATCAGTGAATATATAATATTAGATAATCTTCACTTTATACAATAGATGAGTTTAAATAGGGTCAGATTTAAAAATTTGTATAGAGAATCTTATTTTTGCTGTTTCTTTAAAATTAGAATATATTTCCATTTGGAGGGAAAAAATGTCACTAAATACTTATACATCTTTGATAAAAAAACAAAACCTAGTGGTCAAGTCCATGCTATACTCACCATCATGTTTCATAAACAGTAAAGATCTGTGGAAAGACAAAGTTCTTACTAAGCAACTCGCTCATATTTTTTGAATCAAATTCTCTTCCTTCTGTTCTTTCACAACTTTAAGAGATTCCTTTAGGTACCTTCTATTCCTGTTGCCCTAGCCTGTTTATATATTCTTCCTGCTGTATCAGGGATTCCCTTAGCACTGCATTCAAGGATACCTAAAACTGGGCTTCCCTAGTGGCGCAGAGGTTAAGAATCTGCCTGCCAATGCAGGGGACGTGGGTTCAAGTCCCGGTCCAGGAAGATCCCACATGCCACACAGCAACTGAGCCCCCGTGCCACAACTACTGAGCCCACGTATCATGACTAGTGAAGCCCACGCACCTAGAGTCCATGCTCTGCAACAAGAAAAAGCACCGCAATGAGAAGCCTGTGCACCACAACGCTCTCCGCAACTAGAGAAAGCCCACGTGCAGCAACGAAGACCCAACGCTGCCAAAAATAAAAATAAGTAAATAAATTTATAATTTAAAAAAGGATACCTGAAATTGTTGCATGGCTAATTTTTAGTCACATTGCTTCCAAATGATACATAGAAGCAATGTAACTCTAGCTCTTCAACAAACACATACCAAAATTTATACGGCTCAGCACATTATAAGGTTATTCTATGCTCATCTAAGAGTGTAATGTGTATGCTCCTGTTTGGAAGGCAGTCTTCTTCTGCAAGGAGATTCAAGGACTTAGGCTATTCCATTACGAAGGTCCACTGTCCTCTCAGGTGTTTTCTTCTTAACAGCCTTGCCTGGAAGTGACTCACAGCACTTCTGCTCTCTTTCCTTTGATAAAAACTTTTTCTATAGCCCAACCCAAATGCAAGGTGTGAGTAGATTAATCACTAGCTGGGAAGCTGCTTCTCAACTATGACTCTCCACTAAGAAAGAGGGAGCACCAAGTTTTATTAAATAGCTAGATGTTTCTACCACCAATTTGCAATAGAACTAGGCTGCAACCACACGCTTTGATAGAAGGTAGCATTACTGTTAATAATGGACTCCAACCTCCAAAGTTGTTTATATCTGAGAGTCTAGGTTATGCAGCATTAATTTCAGTTAAGGAAATAACATTGAAATTTTTTATAGTAATTCAGCTTCCCCTACTTTAGCAAACCAATAATTTGGAGGGAAAAAAAGGTATTTATAGTAATAAAAAGTTAATTTATTTAAGAAATATGTACTGAACATATGTATTGAGAATTAGGTGACCTAGAGCTAGAAATAATAAGAAATATAAAACCCCATCCATGCTCTTGACTTACTCTTAGAAAAGTGGGAAGAGTGTTTTGGGAGGAGAGGGGAGAATTTCTTTGCTATATTTATTCTTATAAACTTCTGAAAGAGAAATATTTGACTCTTACTGGCTCCAAACTCCTACTAGCTCTACATAAACTTCCCTCAAATCTGGGTACAAGTTCCAAAGCAAATCTATGAATCTTGTAAAAATTTGAAAAATGGTGTACATGGTCCTCTGTGTCAGATCCTTAATTTAGTATTATTTGATAATGCAACTTCTAAACGTCAAGGGTGTCCTGGTTGGGCCAAAGCTAAAAATTAGATGTGGTTGGTGGATTGAGCTAGCTGAACTGCACTCTCGTTTTTATATTTCCATCAGCTGATGACGGACATAGGAAAGTAAAGCATTTAAACAGTGTCTCCTGGAAGAGATGACCAGATGGAATTCAAATTGCCCAATCCATCAAAAGGAAAGAATATTTGGGCATGGTTTGCTCAAGTCAGGAATGGGTCTTGATGTCAATTATACCTCAATAAATAAATGAATGAAGAAAGTCGGGAAGGGAGGCAGGAAGGAAAGAAGGAAGGACCTAGTGGCTGGAGAGGAGTAGCGGTTCTGAGCTAGGCATGATGGTCAGTACTTGAACGTGACATTACTTACATTCCTGGGCAGCATGTGAACCCTGGGGAGAAGATGGGCTCGGCATGTACCATCTCACTAAATAAGGTAACGTGCTTCCCTGCTGTGGAACCCTTATAAATCAGCCTCCCTCACCTGGCCCCAAGTTTTACTACCCTGCTCCTACTGTTCTCTGCTGATGGATAAATGCTCTGCCCTGCCTAGGTACAGATCTCACCATCTGTGCCAAGTACCAGGGCTGCCTGGACAATGTTACAGTATACAAGTCAGCAGTTACTAGCAAGGTAAGAAAGTTCTTCCTTTTTTTGTACAATGTTCAGTTGCTAGAGAGCTCCTGTAGCCTATTTACCAGTCTCCTGTTATTCCTTGGTATTGGCAGAAACATTGTCTTTGGGATAGAGTGTCAGCCACGCTAGATATGGACTCAGACCAAGGTGCAAATCCCAGCTCCACCACCTGCTCCTTAAGTGATCTTTATCTTTCTGAGCCTCGGGTTTCCCACCTTTAAACAGGCAAAACAGTAATACCTACCCTACTTCCATTAGAGTTTCTTTTAAGGATCAAGTGAGATAATGTTTGTAAAAGTGATACTGTGAGGCATAAAGTATTATACAAATTTGAATAAATTCTTTTTTAAAACTATTGTCATTAATTTGTAAAGGAAAATAGGAAAAATTATTTACAAAAAAGAAAAGGCTCTTCTGAAATTCCCATTCTCCAGAGATATTAGTCAAATGTATTCCAGATGGCAATGTCATTTTCTTTTCACTAAAAGTTTAGATTTCTGATACCTCTGGTGAGGAACAGAGAATGTAGAATTAAGAGAAAAGCATGACTGAAAGAGAAACCTTAGAGAAGTTCCTTGTGCGGGTATTTCTAAGTGAACAATATTATAGAGATGGTCCAACTAATATGAACTTTGAGAAAATGTTAAAGGATCCTTGAGCTGACAGACAATACATTTTGATACAGTGTCGTAGGAAATAGCCACTTTTTACATGAAATGATTTAGGAATCTATTTTCAATTTGAGGTGAACCCATAAGTCAAAGGGGCTCATCATAAATTATTAGAGCTTAGACTCCTGTTTGCAGCTGATATAGGAAATTGGAGACATTCTTCATGAACACTTCACAGTAAGATATAACTTCTTTTATGAATGATAGAATATGAATAGCTGCATTACTGACATGAACTTAGATGTCACCTTTGAATTTATAGATAATTTTAAGACAGAATATACATTTTGAAAAGTCTAATATTTAACTTAAAGACAAACTCTTGGAATAAAATTATTTTTAGTTTCAGCATTAATAGGGTAAATGGCATCCTAATGATTCAGTTGTTAATATAGATCACATTTTTTTCATTCTTGAGCCTGAACTTATTCCAGCTTACCCCTTGTTTCTTTCGATATGAAAATATTGCCAAAGAGATTAAAGTGAGGGTTTTGATCCTAATGCAGTTCAATCCTAATCAAGCAAGCAGTTGAGAGAATATGAATTGGTGAACACTGGCCAACACCAAAGCCAGAAAAACAATTCAAAATAAATGTCCTACTGTTGGTGATCATTAATATCACCTTGCCATGCACAGATTCACTCTTAAACCAGATTCTCTTTTCTCTGCAATTATTTTACTTTTTAAATTTCCCAGTGATCAAATCCATTTTTGACAGCTTGTTCAGCAATGTCATTTACATGATATTGCACAAGGTTTAAAGTGATTTAAACACACACACACACACACACACACACACACACACACACACCAGAGATGAATAATTTACAAAGAGCAACTAACTCTTCTTGAAAGTTACCAAACTTTTCTAGTGAGTTAAAGATAATTTAAAACATAATGCGCTAAACAGGAATGAAAGGGGTAAAGGGAGAAAGATGCAGAGTAATTTCATATACAACAACCCATTCCTCCACACATGCCACCAGTTTATCTTAAATTAGAAATTTACTAGAGTTTATTAAGACAAACAAGAAAATATCATATCTTATTAAATTGAAAATCACCTTAATATCATTTTTGCAATTGTCTCAAATTTGTCTCCTAGTTTCAATTACCCCTCACCTACTTCAATCCGTCATTATATCTATGACATAAATATAGCCTCCTAGAGAGTCCTCCATCTCCTTCCCCTCTCACCACCCTTCCACCACTAGCATCTGATCATATTCCCACTTCAAATCCAAATATGAGATGGCTTCTGCTGCCTGTAGGTTGAAATCTCAACTACTCTGTGTGTTCAACTGGGTGTTCAAGGTCCTCTGTAGCAAGACATCTCCCAACCTTTCTAGCCATATGCTCTGCATGGATTCTAACATCAATAATATAGATTAGACTTAATAGAAATTATGACTTAATCAGATTTGATTAACTTAGATATGATTAGAAATAATATCTCTAAAGCAATCTTCATTATTCCTGGAAAATAGTAGGCATTTATAAATTATAACTGCTATTGCTGCTTTTGCTGTTAGTGTTATTATTGTCATTTACTATCTCTGCCTGGGATGCCTGCTCAAGTCTTATCCTTTAAAACTCCCCAATTCTAAAAAAAAAAAAAAAACTCCCCAATTCTAAGGATCCTCTCTTCCTCCTTGCTTATAACTCATATCATTCTACTTTACAGCAGTGTTGATTGTTTTTTCTTTCATCGTCTGTCTTTTCATCATGATAATGAACTTTTGGGCAAGAGGAACCATATTTCCACCTTAGGATTACAACTTCTAAAATAATATTATATATGCAGCAAACACTCAGTAAATGTGTTTTTTGGATTGAAGGTATGGCATAGGAAAACCAGTATAAGTTATATAATATGTTCAAATAAATTGCAAATTCATTTTACAAAATATGACTATGATGACCAAATTACATATTGTTCCAAAAAGGGACACTTTGAGAGTAAGAGAGGGTATTCTTGATCATTATATGGAGAGAGTAGGCACACACTAGAATGCAAGTTCATCACAAGTAGGAGAAAACTCCATGAAAACACAGGTGAATGCTGCAAAGATTATCCTAATTGTATTATCCCCTCCCTCTTTTCCATCGTGGAACCAACCCTGTTACAGAGAGAAGGTTGGGTATGATTGAGTTTTTAAAATATGGAGGAGCACTAATGGAAGCAACTGAAGTATGTGCCACAGTTTGAAGTTCCTTGGAATTAGCCTGAGTTGACAAGATCACAGAGGACTTAAAATGAGCAGCCTTCTCTCATTGCACACCTGGAATGAAGAGTATGAGCAGAATGTCTTAAATTTGCCTGCCATGTTGAACAGGAATATAATGGGGGAGTGTCCCCGGGCAGAGAAGTGTGCTGCCTTCTAAGTATAAAACCACTGCCTGAGAAATTTCCTTTCTCATTCCAGAACTTCTCAGGCTGTCTCCATGTAAGCTGTAGCCTTCACAGCTCTGTGCATCTTTCTGTTTCCACACTCCTCTCTCCTTATCTGTTAATGCTGCGTGACTGTTTTAAAAAGGTTTTATTCTACCCTCTGCCCATCCTTAGTGAGCATGTTCTTGGGCCATCAGTGGTGCTGCTCACAGAATGTTGTTAAAAAACTTCAACTGAATAAATTTGAAGATTTAATTGGCTTTATTCAGTGATTCATGAATTGGGCAGCATCCCATCTAGCAACAACAGGGGTGCTCCAAGGAGTTATATAAAATGGAAGGTTTTTATAGAAAGAAGGGTGGGGCAAGGAAGTCATTAGCAAAAGATAAGAAACAGTTCTTTGGGGCCAGGACATTGTCTTTTTGGGAGGAAGGGACTGCATGGGTTTTATCATGCAGATTGCCTCTTCTTCCCCTGGTGGGCCAGGGGTGGGATAGAGAGGGTCCATGTGACAGATAACTTACTGATGCTGACCAGAAAATTCCAGAATGGTTGATTAAGATTACATTTCTGGTGAAGGTCGAAACTACAGTTAGGTTAGGTGTTAAAACTAAGTTTGGTATCATGGGCTTTATTTAGCACAAGTGACACCATTTTGGGCCTGTGTTTTTTCTCTTTAACAGTATGAAGGATGGGCATTTTCCAAAGAGGGATGTGGTCCTCCCTGGTGGAGCTGGCCCTGCAGTGAATCAGAGAATTGGCAGGGTCCACAGTGGACTTAGGAGGACTCTGATGATATAGGAAGCAATGCTTTCTGTCCAGTTCTCCCAGAGACTAGACCTCAATCAAGGAATTTAGCAGTGCCTTTTACACTCACTGGGTGAACATCTGATCTGTTGACCAATGTCCAGAACACAGAATGACCACAATCACACTTGGTTCAATGAAAGGCTGTTACTATAGTGTGGGGGAAACTCTGAAATGAGAACCAGGAGACCTAGAGCCTAGGATCTAATCTAGGCAGGGTCACCAGCCAGCTGTGTGACTTTGAAACAAGTCATATAACAACCCTGTGTCTTAAGTTATAAACAGATAGTAACATCATTGGATAATTTATAATAATGTGGGTAGTTGTGAGATCACCTGTAACACTGTAAATTGCTTCAAATGTCTTGTCTTTTATTATTAAGGTAGGCCACGTTATTCCCTATACATTACACTACAAAGTCTTTAAGATATAATTGTTTCTTTTAAGTACTGTTCTGAGTGCAATTAAGCTGTTTCATGATTGCAATTTTGGGGCCACATTACTGCAGAACAAGTATTATTACTTAATGAAAAACAAGTAAGTAGATTTTGCTTTTCAAATTAAGAAAATTAGCTTGAGATGATATGGCTTTTGACAGCAATAATGCTTGTAAGCCAAGCTGTCTAATTTGGAATGCAGATACACTCAACAATGTAGGATTTAATTGATTCTGAAAAAACAGTACTTGTTTTGAAGCACTATGGTATCTTAATGTATCTAATTTCATTAATAGTTTGAGGGGAAAAATACCAGACTTTTGATCCAGTTCAACTCCGCCTGTCAGTTGCTCTGTGACCTCTGGTGAGTCACTTAGCAACTCTGGATCTTAATTTTATTTGCAAATCACTTGGAGTAGATAATATCTAAAGTCCTTTCTAGTTCTAAAACCCAGGCTATTTCACAACCATTACAATTTTAAAAGCAATTTTAAGTGTAAATATTTTTCCTTTTTATTAAAACTAATAAATCCTTGGTTGGGATTAATTTACCCAGCACCAAGCAAATGATAGCCCAATGACGGTATTTACAAAATGAAGTTGTCAAAATGAAACAGCGACTTTTCAGAAGAGTATTAAAGTGCAGTTGACTTTGAAGTAACCTGCCTAGGCATGGCTCTCAAATTCTACCCAAAGCAACATTCTTGAGACTGTTTGCTTAGTATGCAAATTAAAATCATCATTAAAAGATCAGTATTCATGTGGTGGCCTCTATGATTAATGATTTCCACGGCCAAAGGGAGAGATCTGAGTTAATTAGCCTGCCTGGTCTCTTGCCCCCTTTGCCTCCTGGGACAGAGCTGAGTGCAGAGGTACTTCCTTCGGGGGAGAATGAGGGCCTCTCAGTCTCGGACACCTAAGCTGACCGTTGCAATCTCATCCGTGGCATCACCTCATCCTTATTAGCAGAAGGGAGGTCACTCCTTGAAAAACAAAGTAATAATGGCCCCAGTGAGGGAACCAGGGTATTAGATTACTATATTTGGTCTCTGATGGAAATCAAATTAATAAATTGTGGAAATAAAACTACTTAGCAAGAATTAAGAAAAATATAATGCAAATTCTAAAAATTGTTTAAAAGGACAAAGTCCAAACACTTTCCTTTCAGCATATTCCCCTCTCTGCTCTTGTCTCTTTGTTCCTACCTTTACAAGAGACATCTCAGTATACTAGGAAAAGCAGAGTCTCTTGGCTTCCCCACTAACTTGTTTTATAATCTTGGCAAGTGAGTACCTCTCTGGGACTGTTTCTTTGTATTCAAAATGTTTCTAGCTTCAACAACTCTTAACTCAGTGACTTCATAACTCCTTTAATTTTACTTAAAAAAAAGGAAGACAAGAATATTCATGAAGTCTGAAGGTCAGAGAAGTTGTAGGTCAGAGATTGGAGAGGCAAATAGGATTTAAGAAGACAAAGCAGAGATGATTGGGGGTTTGAAGTCTCAGTCATAGTGGTCCCTTCCTAGGTCAGCAAGAACTAGAGTTGCTGGAAATGTCTGGGCTATTGCCCTTTCGCCTGGACACTGTTGTTCCTACCCTAGACACTTGGACTGCTCAAAGAAGTCAGTTCTGGAAATTTTAATCCAGTTTCGTATTATTCCAGTTATCTTCTTCTTCACTTCTGCTCTCTGATTGCTGAGCTCTGATGGCAAAAATCATGCAAGCACTCAGACTGATATCACCAAAAATCTGTGGTTTCAACCCCTCGTCAACCACTAAAAACCCCACTTCACTTTCTCTCTGTCACCCCTCCCTCTGAGACGAAAATTTTTCTCGACTTCACAGAAAATAGTAGAATTTTTACTGGGACCTCTTCAATGTTCCCCTTACTATTAACTCTTTCCTCCTAGCACATAAACTTAGTTGTTTTCCTTTCTTATAAAGTAGTCCTACATTCTCTTGTGGTCACTTCTCTATTGATTTCCCTCCTTTCATAGCCAAGCTCCTAAGAAAGGGCTTGTGGCTATTTCTTCACCTTCTATTTACTTTTCAGTCAGTTGCTCTCAGGGTTTGGATTCCCTCAGAAGCAGACTATGGTTCAGGGGTTCAAGTGCAAGTAGATTATTTGGAAGGTGATCTCAGGAAACACATTAGGGGTGAAGGAAAGCAAGACAGGGAAGAGAAGGAAGCCAATACAGGGTATGGAATCAAACAATCACTTTTATGCTGATAATTCTCAAATCTGTATCTCCAAGTCACATCCCAAGTTCTAGATCCATGTTTATAAATCTACTAAATGCCCCTAACTGGATATCTATGGCAATTCAAATCCAACGTCAAGAAATACTAGTGTCATGTATTCAAGACCTGGCTCTCCTACTTAATACGTATATAGCACTGAGCAAGTTATTTAGCCTGCATAATTCCCAGATTACTCCTCTGTAAAAACAGGTAAAATAATAGTGTATCAATAGTGTTTTGAAGAATAAATGAGGTCATTTGTGTTAAGTACTAAGCCCAGTGCTGGGTATAAGAAGTGATCAGTAATCATTAGCTTCCTTTATTAATAAGAAATTTCTCCACAAACTAATTTCTTATCGTGTATTCCCTCTATGTTAATGGCATTGCCAACTACCCACTTAAATGAGAAATTTTCGAATCATCCCAGAATCTTTTCTCACTCTCAACATCAGGCACCATATTCTGCCAATTCCACCTCCCACGTATTTCTTAAATTTGTCATTTCCCCTTCATCCTTCTTCCTCTGCCTTAATGCCAGCCCTCAGCACTCTTGCTTAGATTAGAATTCCTTAGGGGATTCTTCCTGTTTACAATGCTTGACATAGTGTCTGACACAAAGTAATCATTTAATAAATGTTTGAATGAATATCATCGAATTATCTCTAACATAATAAATGATACCACACTCCTGAATGATACCTGGATGCCTAAGAGCCTTCCCTGATTCCACTTTACTCCTAATAGCACACATTTAATTCATGGTAGCCCTGTTGCCTCTACTTCCAAAATATACCCAGAGTCCAAGCATTTCTCAGTATCTCCCCTGGATCAGTCCTAGTTTAAGACCACACTCATCTGTCCACCCAGACTTTCCTCCTCTTGCCTTTCTGTATATCTGCCACATGGAAACTGGAGTCTTCAAAGAATAAATTAGATCTTACCATGCCGCCACTTAATAACTTCCTATGGCTTCTTGATAAATTTTTAAATATCTACAGGGACTCCAAAGTCCCCTACTGACTTCTCCTACCTTATCTCTTCCCATTTCTCTCTTGACTCACTGTATTTTGGCCACAGTGGCCTTTGTGCTGTACCTGGAACACACTAAACCTGCACCTTTTGCAAATGCTGTTTTCTGCTTGGACTAATCACTCATCCCTGGGTCTTCACACAGCTGTATCCTTCTCAACATTCAAGTCTCAGTTCCCCATATGTATTATCTAACTTGTATCTTTACATCTTATTGTCTATCTCTCTAACCTTACTCCTATAACATAAGCTACTTGAGGCAGAATTTTTATCTTATTTATCACTGTCTCCCAGGACCCAGAACAGTGTCTAGCATGTAGTAGGAGATCAATAAATATTTGTCAACAAATGTTTATTAATGCATACTATGTTCAAAACCAGGCTCTGTAGGACACTAAAAGAAGTAAAAAGAGGTTAAAAGATATCAACAAGAACATTATCAAGAACAATAAGACCCTAAATACGCATAAATAAGGATGAGAAATAAACTAGAAAAACTGGAAATAGCTAATTTGTTAAGAAGATAAGATTGTGTGTCTTTCCTTTTGAAAACTTCCTTAATTATCATTAGCGTAGAGCAACAAACGAAAATTGCTAGTTGAGTGCTATGACAAAATGTCATGTAGCAGTTCTAAGAAAGAAGAAATATTTTATGGTCAGGGTGGTCTGAGGACTAACTTCTGTTACTCAAGTCATTTAGTAAACAAGGACTATTTGACATTGTATATAATGAACATTTTTCTTCTTTAATTTATTCCTCAGTAATAGTCTATGAAATCTTAAATGGCAATGCTAATATCTTAATGAAATGGAACACTCAAAGTTCTGACTCTTTGATGGGCTGAGTTGAAATAAGATTTGTGTGTGTTTGTGGAGGGGCAATTAGCAAATACATAGGGAAATTGCTTCTGGTTTGGGGGCCTCTGGCTGCTCATCAAATTGCAGGTGGCACAGCCACTTGTCACGGCTTCCCCGTTCCACTTAACCTGGAAATTCTGAACAAGTTTCTGAGGTTCTCTTGATTTCCCTTGAGAGTCCCTGTACCGAAAACAGCTCTTACGGTAAACTAGAGCTGAGAAACAAATTGGCCTGAGAACATTCCCATGATTCTCATTACCACAGAATGCTGTTTCTTTTCATTATAGCACAGATTTCCAGAGTTTTATTTAGAGGTAGAAAAGAAAAAAAAGCTATCAGGGTATTTTTAAAAAAGGAAAGGGCAACAGAATCAGTTTATCATGTTTTGATGCCATCGTGCCATCGTAAGATAATTTGGTATCATAAACGACTTCTTGAGTTCTACTTAGGTCAATAATGATAAAGTCGGATACATGAAAATCACTTTACAAATAAAGAGCTCATGATTATATGGCTTAGCCGAACAAAAATAAATAAATGAATAAATCTGGATAATCATGTCAATACCAGTAAAAAATCAGAGAAACAGTCTTATTCTCACTCAGTGAAGCCAGACAGTGACAAATCACAGCACTTAGAAAAGTTAGTGCTGGTGGTTTTGTATTACCCAAAATACTGGTAAATATAAATTTTCTACTCACTTAGACTCCAGCACTGACATTAAAAAGGATAAAGCAGTTGGATGTTATGGTAGAAATTGCTAGCTGCTGTGGCTAAATCTTTCCTTTTCTTGCTGGACAACTCAGGTAGACTCTATTTCCCAGCCTCCTTTGCAGTTAGATGTGGCCATGTGAGTGAACTTTGGCCAATTGAATAAGATCAAAGGTGATGTATATTCTTTTACGACTGGTCCATGAAGCCTCTCATGCATAATTTTCATTCCCTTCTGGCTTGATGCAGGTGAACACAGTGACCTTGGAATCCCCATGTTGAAGTTATAGAGCCACAGGTTGAAAGAATCTGTGTCCTTGAACCATTTGGTAGAAAGCTACTTGTCAATCAGAATTTACCTAAGTGAGAAATGAACTTCTCTCATGCTAAGCCTCTGAGATATGGGGATTTGTCTCATATTAGCTAGAGTTACCTTTACAAATACAGCTGGTTAGACTTGCTGCTTATAAATTAAAGATCCTATTGGTTCTGTCACAAGCTTTCACTAAAAGTGCTCAAAAATTTAAACAGCATCTTCAATCTCACAATCTTATACTTTTTCATTCTATATGTAACATTCCAACAATAATTCCCAATTGGGAAAATTCTGTCCTCTGGTATTATGTATTATGTAACTGCCCAGAAGGCTAAGAGCTTCCCAGCTGAAATTTTTCTAAGTCATAAAGTTCTGCACTGATGACTTTTTAGGCCAGTTAGATAACAATGAAAGTCAAATAGCTACATAGTTCAGAACAGTGGCATATATTATAAAGGAAATAATGTCAAGTCATTAGGTTAAGTAATTCTAAGGTTTACAATCATTATCCCAAAATGGCATACCTAAATAAATACCTCTCAAAGAAATGCTTCTGAGATCAGGTCATGGATCATCAATTTCAAGCAGTTGGTAAAAAGATATCTTTTAAAAAAAGGGACACAACAAGACCTGTGCAGAAGGGGAGAGGCAGCACGTTGAAAGGAGGGCCTCTGGAATCTGGAGTTCTGGAGTTTGCAGGTAAAAGCATTTCCAGTAACCAAAGGTTGTCCTGTAAGAAAGTTGCAGGTACAAGACAGAAGACACACAGATTGCAGCTGGGCACACAGAACAGGTGAGAATATAATGCCCCTCTTATCAAAGACCAATTCCTTTCCATATTCTCTGGATTACAGCCTCCATCTTGTGTTGGCCTGACATAAACTACTGATATTTCTCAAGCAAAGATGTGTTTATTCAGGAACAGCTGAGACTTGCAATTCAGGATCTTCAACCTTGGTGAGCCACGTTTAAGTTCCTACACAGCAAGAGCACTTGTTGTAATTTTACTGGAAATTGCTAGATGCTGTAACAGAGACAGCCATTTTAAAATTAAGTTCTGAGACATGCTGAGGAGGAGAAGCAAGAGTGTTAGAGGACCCCGGCCAGCCAAGGTCCTGAGGCTGGGGTCAGGGGACCAGGGGTTCGGACAGATGCTGCACCCCAGCCTTCCAACACAACAAACAGGCAAGGAGGAGAGGCGAGGGGACCTGGGCAGAACAAGAAGGGGGGCCCTGTTCGCCATGAAAGTCCATCCATCATCTGGGGCAGCCTAGGCCCAGCCCCGGAGAGCTGGACGTCACCACATCCATAAATCGACATCAAAGATAGAGAGATTTTTGTCATCTACAGTGGAACTGAAGATAAAAAAGAAGATGCAAGGAAGAAGAGGACTTCAGGAAAAGTCAGTAAAGAGTGCTGAGAGGAGAAGACAGAGGCACAGAGGTAGAATCCTTCACCTGCAGTCACACAGCTGCTGTGTGACTGACAGGGTCTTGGTGCTCTGGCCAGGTGTCAGGCCTGCGCCTCTGAGGTGGGAGAGCTGAGGTTAGGTCATTGGTCCACCAGAGACCTACAGGCCCCACGTAATATCAAACGGCAGAAGCTCTCCCAGACATCTCCATCTGAATGCTAAGACCTAGCTCCACTCAACGAAAAGCAAGCTACAGTGCTGGATGCCCCATGCCAAAAAACTAGCAAGACAGGAATACAACCCCACCAATTAGCAGAGAGGTTGCCTAAAATCTTAAAAAGGTCACAGAAACCACAAAACACACCACTGGACATGGTCCTGCCCACCAGAAAGACAAGATCCAGCCTCATCCACCCGAACACAGGCACCAGTCCCCTCTACCAGGAAGCCTACACAACCCACAGAACCAACCTTACCCAATGGGGGCAGACACCAAAAACAACGGGAACTACGAACCTGCAGCCTGAGAAAAGGAGACCGCAAACACAGTAAGTTAAGCAAAATGAGAAGACAGAGGAACACACAGCGGATGAAGGAGCAAAGTAAAAACTCACCAGACCAAACAAATGAAGAGGAAATAGGCGGTCTACCTGAAAAAGAATTCAGAGTAATGATAGTAAAGATGATCCAAAATCTTGGAAATAGAATGGAGAAAATAAAAGAAATGTTTAACAAGGAACTAGAAAAACTAAAGAGCAAACAAACAATGATGAACAACACAATAAATGAAATTAAAAATTCTCTAGAAGGAATTAATAGCAGAATAACTGAGGCAGAAGAATGGATAAGTGACCTGGAAGATAAAATAGTGGAAATAACTACTGCAGAGCAGAATAAAGAAAACAGAATGAAAAGAACTGAGGACAGTCTCAGAGACTTCTGGGACAACATTAAATGCACCAACATTCGAATTATAGGGGTTCCAGAAGAAGAAGAGAAAAAGAAAGGGACTGAGAAAATATTTGAAGAGATTATAATTGAAAATTTCCCTAATATGGAACAGGAAATAGTCAATGAACTCCAGGAAGCACAGAGAGTCCCATACAGGTTAAATCCAAGGAGAAACACACCACAACACATATTAATCAAACTATCAAAAATTAAAGACAAAGAAAAAATATTGAAAGCAGCAAGGAAAAAGCAACAAATAACATACAAAGGAATCTCCATACGGTTAACAGCTGATCTTTCAGCAGAAACTCTGCAAGCCAGAAGGGAGTGGCAGAACATATTTAAAGTGATGAAAGGGAAAAGCCTACAACCAAGATTCCTCTACCCAGCAAGGATCTCATTCAGATTCAATGGAGACATTAAAACCTTTACAGACAAGCAAAAGCTAAGAGAATTCAGCACCACCAAACCAGCTTAACAACAAATGCTAAAGGGAATTCTCCAGGCAGAAAACACAAGAGAAGGAAAAGACCTACAATAACAAACCCAAAACAATTAAGAAAATGTGAATAGGAACATACATATGGATAACTACCATAAATGTAAATGGATTAAATGCTCCCACCAAAAGACATAGACTGGATGAATGGATACAAAAATAAGACCCATATATATGCTGTCTACAAGAGACCCACTTCAGACCTAGAGACACATACAGACTGAAAGTGAGGGGGTGGAAAAAGATATTTCATGCAAATGGAAACCAAAAGAAAGCTGGAGTAGCAATTCTCATATCAGACAAAATAGACTTTAAAATAAAGACTATCAGAAGAGACAAAGAAGGACACTACATAATGATCAAGGGATCGATCCAAGAAGAAGATATAACAATTGTAAATATTTATGCACCCAACACAGGAGCACCTCAATACATAAGGCAAATGCTAACAGCCATAAAAGGGGAAATCAACAGTAACACAATCATAGTAGGGGACTTTAACACCCCACTTTCACCAATGGACAGATCATCCAAAATGAAAATAAATAAGGAAACACAAGCTTTAAATGATACATTAAACAAGATGGACTTAATTGATATTTATAGGACATTCCATCCAAAAACAACAGAATACACTTTTTCTCAAGTGCTCATGGAACATTCTCCAGGATAGATCATATCTTGGGTCACAAATCAAGCACTGATAAATTTAAGAAAATTGAAATTGTATCAAGTATCTTTTCCGACCACACACTATGAGACTAGATATCAATTACAGAAAAAGATCTGTAAAAAATACAAACACATGGAGGCTAAACAATACATTACTTAATAACGAAGTGATCACTGAAGAAATCAAAGAGGAAATCAAAAAATACCTAGAAACAAATGACAGTGGAGACACAATGACCCAAAACCTATGGGATGCAGCAAAAGCAGTTCTAAGAGGGAAGTTTATAGCAATACAAGCCTACCTTAAGAAACAGGAAACATCTTGAATAAACAACCTAACCTTTCACCTAAAGCAATTAGAGAAAGAAGAACAAAAAACCCCCAAAGTTAGCAGAAGGGAAGAAATCATAAAGATCAGATCAGAAATAAATGAAAAAGAAATGACGGAAACAATAGCAAAGATCAATAAAACTAAAAGCTGGTTCTTTGAGAAGATAAAGAAAATTGATAAACCATTAGCCAGACTCATCAAGAAAAAGAGGGAGAAGACTCAAATCAATAGAATTAGAAATGAAAAAGGAGAAGTAACAACTGACACTGCAGAAATAAAAAAAATCATGAGGGATTACTACAAGCAACTATATGCCAATAAAATGGACAACCTGGAAGAAATGGACAAATCCTTAGAAAAGCACAACATTCCAAGACTGAACAAGGAAGAAATAGAAAATATAAACAGACCAATCAAAAGCACTGAAATTGAGACTGTGATTAAAAATCTTCCAACAAACAAAAGCCCAGGACTAGATGGCTTCAGAGATGACTTCTATCAAACATTTAGAGAAGAGCTAACACCTATCCTTCTCAAACTCTTCCAAAATATAGCAGAGGGAGGAACACTCCCAAACTCATTTTACGAGACCACCATCACCCTGATATGAAAACCAGACAAAGATGTCACAAAAAAAGAAAACAGACCAATATCACTGATGAACATAGACACAAAAATACTCAAGAAAACACTAGCAAAAAGATTCCAGCAGCACATTAAAAGGATCATATACCATCATCAAGTGGGGTTTATCCCAGGAATGCAAGGATTCTTCAATATATGCAAATCAATCAATGTGACACACCATTTTAACAAATTGAAGAATAAAAACCATATGATCATCTGAAAACATGCAGAAAAAGCTTTCAACAAAATTCAACACCGACTGATGATAAAAACCCTCCAGAAAGTAGGCATAGAGGGAACTTACCTCAACATAATAAAGGCCATATGAGACAAACCTGCAGCCAACATGGTGAAAAACTGAAAGCATTTCCACTAAGATCAGGAACAAGACAAGTTTGCCCACACTCAGCACTATTATTCAACATAGTTTTGGAAGTTTTAGCCACAGAAATCAGAGAAGAAAAAGAAATAAAAGGAATCCAAATCAGAAAAGAAGAAGTAAAACTGTCACTGTTTGCAGGTGACATGATACTATACATAGAGAATCCTAACCATGCCACCAGAAAACTACTAGCACTAATCAATGAATTTAGTAAAGTTGCAAGAGACAAAATTAATGCACTGAAATCTCTTGCATTTCTACATGCTTAATGATGAAAAATCTTTAAGAGAAATTTAGGAAACACTCCCATTTACCACCACAACAAAAAGAATAAAGTACCTAGGAATAAACCTACCTAAGCAGGCAAAAGACCTGTATGCAGAAAACTATAAGACACTGATAAAAGAAATTAAAAATGATACAAACAGATGGAGAGATATACCATGTTCTTGGATTGGAAGAATCAACATTGTGAAAATGACTATACTACCCAAAGCAATCTACAGATTCAATGCAATCCTTATCAAACTACCAATAGCATTTTTTATGGAACTAGAACAAAAAATTTCACAATTTGTATGGAAATGCAAGAGACCCCGAATAGCCAAAGCAATCTTGAGAACGAAAAATGGAGCTAGAGGAATCAGGCCCCCTGCCTTCAGACTATACTACAAAGCTACAGTAATCAAGACACTATGGTATGGGCTTCCCTGGTGGCGCAGTGGTTGAGAGTCTGCCTGCCGATGCAGGGGACACGGGTTCATGCCCCGGTCTGGGAATATCCCACATGCCATGGAGCGGCTGGGCCCGTGAGCCATGGCCGCTGAGCCTGCGCATCCAGAGCCTGTGCTCCACAATGGGAGAGGCCACAACAGTGAGAGGCCCGTGTACCACAAAAAAAAAAAAAAAAAAAAAAAAAAAAGACACTATGATACTAGCACAAAAACAGAAATATAGATCAATGGAACAGGATAGAAAGCCCAGAGATAAACCCATGCACATATGGTCACCTTATCTTTGATAAAGGAGGCAAGAATATAAAATGGAGGAAAGACAGCCTCTTCAATAAGTGGTGCTGGGAAAATTGTACAGCTACATTTAAAAGAATGAAGTTAGAACACTCCCTAACACCATACACAAAAATAAACTAAAAATGGATTAAAGACCTAAATGTAAAGCCAGACACTATAAAACTCTTAGAGGAAAACATAGGCAGAACACTCTACAGTATAAATCACAGCAAGATCCTTTTTGACCCACCTTCTAGAGAAATGGAAATAAAAACAAAAATAAACAAATGGGACCTAATGAAACTTAAAAGCTTTTCCACACTAAAGGAAACCATAAACAAGATGAAGAGACAACCCTCAGAATGGGAGAAAATATTTGCAAATGAAGCAACTGTCAAAGGATTAATCTCCAAAATATACAAGCAGCTCAAGCAGCTCAATATCAAAAAACAACCCAATCCAAAAATGGGCAGAAGACCTAAATAAACATTTCTCCAAAGAGGACATAGAGATTGCCAACAAACACATGAAAGAATGTTCAACATCACTAATCATTAGAGAAATGCAAATCTAAACTACAATGAGGTATCACCTCACACTAGTCAGAATGGCCATCATCTAAAAATCTAGAAACAATAAATGCTGGAGAGGGTGTGGAGAAAAGGGAACCCTCTTGCACTGTTGGTGGGAATGTAAATTGATACAGCCACTATGGAGGTATGGAGGTTCCTTAAAAAACTACAAATAGAAGTACCATATGACCCAGAAATCCCACTACTGGGCATATACCCCGAGAAAACCGTAATTCTAAAAGAGACGTGTACCACAATGTTCATTGCAGCACTATTTCCAATAGCCAGGACATGGAAGCAACCTAAGTGTCCATGAGAGATGAATGGACAAAGAAGATGTGGCACATATAGGCAATGGGATATTACTGAGCCATAAAAAGAAACGGAATTGAGTTATTTCTAGTGAGTTGGATGGACCTAGAGACTGTCATACAGAGTGAAGTAAGTCAGAAAGAGAAAAAGAAATACCATATCTTAACACATATATATGGAATCTAAAAAAAAAAAAGAGGTTCTGAAGAACCTCAGAGCAGGACAGGAATAAAGACACAGACGTAGAGAATGGGCTTAAGGACATGGGGAGGGGGAAGGGTAAGCTGGGATGTAGTGAGAGTGTGGCATGGACATATATACACTACCAAATGTAAAATAGATAGCTAATGGGAGGCAGTCCCATAGCCCAGGGAGGTCAGCTCGGTACTTTGTGTCCAGCTAGAGTGGTGGGATAGGGAGGGTGGGAGGGAGTCGCAAGAGGAAGGAGATATGAGGATATATGTATACATATACCTGATTCACTTTGTTATACAGCAGCAACTAACACACCATTGTAAAGCAATTATACTCCAGTAAAGATGTTAAAAAAAAGAAAAAAAGGGGGGCACATGGCCAATTCTCCAAATGGTGAAAATGTGCTTTGGTGTCCTTTCATGACCACATGAATTGATGTCTCAGATACTCACTAACTAAAGAAAGATAATCTGTCAAAAAGAAGTTCTATCCAGATATACAATTATAGGTTATGGTATAGTTCTCAATATAAGAAACTTTCATTCTTTAATCTTATGCTTTGCTTTTTTTAAACTAGAAACACTTTTGTTACTCGTTCCGAACCAAGATTCTCTTCTTAGGACTTAATCCATCATACTTCTAAAACCTTACTGTGCAGATGAGAAAACAAACTGTTCTCTGCCTTACAAATTGAAGATTATTGAAATAGAGTCCAGGGTGTTGACTCATGCATGCAGTTATATGACTCTATCAGTACTCTATTTGTATATGTGAATATTTATGAACTCCCTGGAAGTTTACAAGTAGCATTAATGCGAATTCTTCGTAGGAAATGCAGAAAAGATCTTCTTAATGAAATTTTGAAGAAGGTCCAAACTCTTAAATTTGATAAATAACTTTCTTAGGAACAGAGATTATCAGTTCAAAATATTTTTGTAACCACCATCATAGTTTAGGCACTGACTGATTCACCATTACCTATATTTTCTGTCTGGCTTAATCCAGTCAGACATATGCCAACAGAACACTTCTTTTTTTTTTTTATTACTTTTTAAAATTGAATTATAGTTGATTTACAATATTGTGTTAGTTTCAGGTGTACAGCAAAGTGATTCAGCTATATATATATATATATA